>NC_134355.1:26565642-26819752 GCF_048569485.1 Anomaloglossus baeobatrachus
CCCTCTCCTCACCAACCTGCTCTCTCCGTCCCCCCCTCTCCTCACCAACCTGCTCTCTCCGTCCCCCCCTCTCCTCACCAACCTGCTCTCTCCGTCCCCCCCTCTCCTCACCAACCTGCTCTCTCCGTCCCCCCCCTCTCCTCACCAACCTGCTCTCTCCGTCCCCCCCTCTCCTCACCAACCTGCTCTCTCCGTCCCCCCCTCTCCTCACCAACCTGCTCTCTCCGTCCCCCCCTCTCCTCACCAACCTGCTCTCTCCGTCCCCCCCTCTCCTCACCAACCTGCTCTCTCCGTCCCCCCCCTCTCCTCACCAACCTGCTCTCTCCGTCCCCCCCCCTCTCCTCACCAACCTGCTCTCTCCGTCCCCCCCCTCTCCTCACCAACCTGCTCTCTCCGTCCCCCCCTCTCCTCACCAACCTGCTCTCTCCGTCCCCCCCTCTCCTCACCAACCTGCTCTCTCTGCCCCCCCTCTCCTCACCAACCTGCTCTCTCTGTCCCCCCCCTCTCCTCACCAACCTGCTCTCTCTGCCCCCCCTCTCCTCACCAACCTGCTCTCTCTGTCCCCCCCTCTCCTCACCAACCTGCTCTCTCTGTCCCCCCCTCTCCTCACTAACCTGCTCTCTCTGTCCCCCCCTCTCCTCACTAACCTGCTCTCTGTCCCCCCCTCTCCTCACTAACCTGCTCTCTGTCCCCCCCTCTCCTCACTAACCTGCTCTCTCTGTCCCCCCCCTCCTCACTAACCTGCTCTCTCTGTCCCCCCCCCTCCTCACTAACCTGCTCTCTCTGTCCCCCCCCTCTCCTCACTAACCTGCTCTCTGCCCCCCCCTCTCCTCACTAACCTGCTCTCTGCCCCCCCTCTCCTCACTAACCTGCTCTCTGCCCCCCCTCTCCTCACTAACCTGCTCTCTGCCCCCCTCTCCTCACTAACCTGCTCTCTGCCCCCCCTCTCCTCACTAACCTGCTCACTCTGCCCCCCTCTCCTCACTAACCTGCTCTCTGCCCCCCTCTCCTCACTAACCTGCTCTCTGCCCCCCCTCTCCTCACTAACCTGCTCTCTGCCCCCCCTCTCCTCACTAACCTGCTCTCTCTGCCCCCCCTCTCCTCACTAACCTGCTCTCTCTGCCCCCCCCCTCCTCACTAACCTGCTCTCTCTGCCCCCCCCTCTCCTCACTAACCTGCTCTCTCTGCCCCCCCCCTCTCCTCACTAACCTGCTCTCTCTGCCCCCCCCTCCTCACTAACCTGCTCTCTGTCCCCCCCCCTCTCCTCACTAACCTGCTCTCTGCCCCCCCCCCTCTCCTCACTAACCTGCTCTCTGTCCCCCCCCCTCTCCTCACTAACCTGCTCTCTGTCCCCCCCCCCTCTCCTCACTAACCTGCTCTCTCTGCCCCCCCCTCTCCTCACTAACCTGCTCTCTCTGCCCCCCCCCTCTCCTCACTAACCTGCTCTCTCTGCCCCCCCTCTCCTCACTAACCTGCTCTCTCTGCCCCCCCCCTCTCCTCACTAACCTGCTCTCTCTGCCCCCCCCCTCCTCTCCTCACTAACCTGCTCTCTCTGCCCCCCCCTCTCCTCACTAACCTGCTCTCTCTGCCCCCCCTCTCCTCACTAACCTGCTCTCTCTGCCCCCCCCTCTCCTCACTAACCTGCTCTCTCTGTCCCCCCCCTCTCCTCACTAACCTGCTCTCTCTGTCCCCCCCTCTCCTCACTAACCTGCTCTCTGCCCCCCCCCCTCTCCTCACTAACCTGCTCTCTGTCCCCCCCCCTCTCCTCACTAACCTGCTCTCTGTCCCCCCCCCCCTCTCCTCACTAACCTGCTCTCTCTGCCCCCCCCCTCTCCTCACTAACCTGCTCTCTCTGCCCCCCCTCTCCTCACTAACCTGCTCTCTCTGCCCCCCCCCTCTCCTCACTAACCTGCTCTCTCTGCCCCCCCCTCTCCTCACTAACCTGCTCTCTCTGCCCCCCCCCTCTCCTCACTAACCTGCTCTCTCTGCCCCCCCTCTCCTCACTAACCTGCTCTCTCTGCCCCCCCTCTCCTCACTAACCTGCTCTCTCTGCCCCCCCCTCTCCTCACTAACCTGCTCTCTCTGTCCCCCCCCTCTCCTCACTAACCTGCTCTCTCTGTCCCCCCCTCTCCTCACTAACCTGCTCTCTCTGTCCCCCCCTCTCCTCACTAACCTGCTCTCGTCCCTGCTCAGTTCTCATACACAATAGCAGTTTGCTACACTGTATCAGTGAGGAGGAGGAATGGCTGCACTGGACACAATTGTAGCAAAGCCGCAGCTGTGTGTGGGATAACTGTCTGAATTTGCTTCTAGTCACTGACAGGAAGCAGAGGAGGAATGGTGAAGTTTACACATAGAGCAGCCCCTCCCCCACTCCTCCCAGCCCCCACATACCCGCAGCACAGGACACCTGCCCCCCTCACACATGGCGCCCCGGACCCACCTGTGGCGGCCGCCGGTGTCTCCTCCGCTCTCGCCCCCGGGATCCCCCAGCTTTGTCCTGCGGAGGAAGGAGACGTCTGTCCGCTGCGTGAGAGGCCGACACTGCGCCGCCCGACCCCGTGACGCACGGCCACGCCCACCGCATGACGTCCATGCATAGTTACCTTCCGTCACGTGATTATCCTCTCTTCTCGCTGATATCGGCGACATGCGGCGACACAGACGTCGGTCCCGGCGGTCGGAGGACGCGCGCACTATCGCAGCTCTGGCCACTTTTGCGGTACTTTGTGAAAAAGTTAAAATGGCCGCCGCCCCCCTTGCAGGACGACAAACATGTGTTGTCATGGTGACGGAGCGGCGCGTCTCCTCGGCTGAGGGCGCCCTCTAGTGTTCAGCGGCGCACCCAGCAGCGGCGCCCATCCCCCACACTCAGGACCGCTGCTGCCTGTCAGTGACTGGTGACGCCACACACAAGCGAGTCTGAGCAACGTGCACGGCCGACACTGAGCTCCAGCCTAATGGCCAAAATGTCCAGGAACAAGGGCAGAAATCCCGAAGAGCTGGAGAATCTCCGAAACCCCGGAGAAGCCTTGTGGAAAGTGTCCAGGATGTGGCGTCAGCCCGGACCCCAAAATACAACCCACCCCCTCATATAAAACATTGCCTGACCAGGGGCAGCGCTGCATGACACGGTGCGCCCGTTAGCTGCTCCCTGGTGGTCGGCGTCACCCCTGCTATCTTCTCCCTGGTGGTCGGCGTCACCCCTGTTATCCTCTCCCTGGTGGTCGGCGTCACCACTGGTAGCTTCTCCCTGGTGGTCGGCGTCACCCCTGGTATCTTCTCCCTGGTGGTCGGCGTCACCCCTGGTATCTTCTCCCTGGTGGTCGGCGTCACCCCTGGTATCTTCTCCCTGGTGGTCGGCGTCACCACTGGTATCTTCTCCCTGGTGGTCGGCGTCACCACTGGTATCTTCTCCCTGGTGGTCGGCGTCACCACTGGTATCTTCTCCCTGGTGGTCGGCGTCACCACTGGTATCTTCTCCCTGGTGGTCGGCGTCACCACTGGTATCTTCTCCCTGGTGGTCGGCGTCACCTGGTATCTTCTCCCTGGTGGTCGGCGTCACCCCTGGTATCTTCTCCCTGGTGGTCGGCGTCACCCCTGGTATCTTCTCCCTGGTGGTCGGCGTCACCCCTGGTAGCTCTGCTCCTTGGTGGTCGGTGTCACCACTGGTAGCTGCTCCCTGGTGGTCGGTGTTACACCCGGTATCTTCTTCCCGGTGGTTGGCTGTACGCTCGGTATCTTCTCCCTGGTTGTCAGTGATCAGTGGTACTCCCGATATCTGCTTCCCCGGTGGTCTGCTGAACTTCTGGTATTGGCTCCCCGTTGGTCGGCGGTACTCCTAGTAGCTGCTGCTCCCGAGTAGTCGGCGGTATTCCTGGTAGCTGCTCCCCAGTTGTTGGCGGTACGCCAGGTGTTTGCTCACAGGTAGTCAGTGATCAGTAGTACAATCAGTGTCTGCTCCCTTGCTGGTCAGCATCACCCCTGGTATCTGCTTCCCAGTGGTCGATGGTACTCCCAGTGGCTGCTTCCCGGTAGACGGCAGTACTCCCGGTATCTGCTTCCCGGTGGTTGTTGGTACTCCCGGTATCTGCTTCCCGGTGGTTGTTGGTACTCCCGATATCTGCTTCCCGGTGGTTGTTGGTACTACCGGTATGTGCTCCCAAGTGGTTGGTGGTGCTCCCGGTATCTGCTTCCCGGTGGTTGTTGGTACTCCCGGTATCTGCTTACCGGTGGTTGTTAGTAGTCCCGGTATTTGCTTCCCGGTGGTTGGCGGTACTCCCGGTATCTGCTTCCCGGTGGTTGGCGGTGCACCCGGTATCTGCTTCCCGGTGGTTGGCGGTGCACCCGGTATCTGCTTTCCGGTGGTTGGCGGTACTCCCGGTATCTGCTTCCCGGTGGTTGGCGGTACTCCCGGTGTCTGCTTCCTGGTGGTTGGCGGTACTCCCGGTGTCTGCTTCTCGGTGGTTGTTGGTACTCCCGGTATCTGCTTCCCGGTGGTTGGCGGTACTCCCGGTATCTGCTTCTCGGTGGTCGGTGGTACTCCCGGTGTCTTCTCCCCGGTGGTCGGTGGTACTCCTGGTGTCTTCTCCCCGGTGGTCGGTGGTACTCCTGGTGTCTTCTCCCCGGTGGTCGGTGGTACTCCTGGTGTCTTCTCCCCGGTGGTCGGTGGTACTCCTGGTGTCTTCTCCCCGGTGGTCGGTGGTACTCCCGGTGTCTTCTCCCCGGTGGTCGGTGGTACTCCTGGTGTCTTCTCCCCGGTGGTCGGTGGTACTCCTGGTGTCTTCTCCCCGGTGGTCGGTGGTACTCCCGGTGTCTTCTCCCCGGTGGTCGGTGGTACTCCCGGTGTCTTCTCCCCGGTGGTCGGTGGTACTCCCGGTGTCTTCTCCCCGATGGTCGGTGGTACTCCTGGTGTCTTCTCCCCGGTGGTCGGTGGTACTCCCGGTATCTGCTTCTCGGTGGTTGGTGGTACTCCCGGTGTCTTCTCCCCAGTGGTCCGTTGTACTCCCGGTGTCTGCTCATTGTTACAGTTGACTGTTTGTAGGATTTGGGCTCTGGTGACCGCCCGTTTGCCCCTGCAGACCCCGGCGGTGGATACTAATATTTCTAGCAGTGATACTTACATCGCAGCTTGTGTTTGTGTCTGGTTTCTTGTTACATTATTGCAGTGAGGCTGACAGGACGCAGGAACCTTCTCCGCTCCTCTCTCCTCAGACGGATCATTTCCCTGTTCCTTGAGGTGAGAACCGAATATCCAGAAGTATCAGTCACCACTGAGGAGTGTGGACGAGGCCCCCGGCCGTTCTCCAGGCCTTGGACTACTCTCCTCCTCTGTAACCAGTGACCTCCGGAATGCAGAGATTATTTTATCCATGTATGTAACCATTTTTTTTTTTTTTTTTTTTACATGGATATTTTTTTTTAACTCCCCAAAACATTTTTCTTTATAGTGTGTGATGCAAAAAGGCTACACACCCCTATAAAAATATCAAGAAGAATCATTTCAGAACTTTTTTTCCACCTTTAGGCCGAAAACACACTTCCGTTAAAACCACGTCCGTGTAAAACGGGCCGTTTTTCGGGTCCGTTTTCCGTTTTTTAGATCCGTTTTTATGGTATGTGTGGCCAGCGTGTGTATCCCGTATGCTAACCGTATGTGTGTGTGGAATGTCCGTGTGCGCGTGAGTGAAATAACTGACGTGTGTGTGTTGTCCATGTGGAATGTCCGTGTGTGTGTGTTGTACAATGTCGTTGATACATGTCGGCTGACAGCATACAGAGTTGCGCGATGAGAATGAACTCGGGTGAACTTCACCTGACTTCATTGTCATGCCGCGGCTCTGTCTGTGTGCCGCGTACTGATTAGCGGTCACCCGTGGAGGACTCACCGGTGACCGCTAATCCCCTGAGTGACTGAATTAAGCAGCCCTCTGTCATACTTACCGTTCCCCGATCTCCGGCGCGGCGCTGCACGGCTGTTCTCTAAACTCCGGCGGCTTTTCCTCTTTTGAAAAAGCCGGCCGCTCATTAATCAATCTCGTATTCCCTGCTTTCCCCGCCCACAGGCGCCTGTGATTGGTTGCAGTCAGACACGCCCCCCTCGCTGAGTGACAGCTGTGTCACTGCACCCAATCACAATAGCCGGTGGGCGTGTCTATACTGTGCAGTAAAATAAATAAATAATTAAAAAAAAAACAGCGTACGGTCCCCCCCCCTATTTTAATACCAGACAGATAAAGCCATACGGCTGCAGGCTGGTATTCTCAGGATGGGGAGCCCCACGTTATGGGGAGCCCCCCAGCCTAACAATATCAGCCAGCAGCCGCCCAGAATTGTCACATACATTATATGCGACAGTTCTGGGACTGTACCCGGCTCTTCCCGATTTGCCCTGGTGCATTAGCAATCGGGGTAATAAGGAGTTAATGGCAGCCCATAGCTGCCACTAAATCCTAGATTAATCATGTCAGGCGTCTCCCCGAGAAACCTTCCATGATTAATCTGTAAGTTACAGTTAAAAAACAGACACAACTGAAAAATCCTTTATTAGAAATAAAAAACACTAACAAATTCCCTCATTACCAATTTATTAACCCCAACAAAGCCCTCCATGTCCAGCGTAATCCACGGACCTCCAGCGTCGCTTCCAGGTCTGCTATATGGAGGTGACAGGAGCAGCAGAAGACACCGCCGCTCCTGTCAGCTCCACGCAGCAAATGAGGTGAGTAGCGCGATCAGCTGCTGTCAGTCACGTAACTCACGCGGGTAACCTCACTAACAGCTCAGCCAGCTAATCGCGCTACTCACCTCATTTGTTGCGTGGAGCTGACAGGAGCGGCGGTGTCTTCTGCTGCTCCTGTCACTCAGCGTGGTGGGCGTGTGTGACTGCAACCAATCACAGGCGCCTGTGGGCAGGGAAAGCAGGGAATACGAGATTGATTAATGAGCGGCCGGCTTTTTCAAAATAGTAAAAGCCGCCGGAGTTTAGAGAACAGCCGTGCAGCGCCGCGCCGGAGATCGGGGAACGGTAAGTATGAGAGAGGGGGGGAACTGACCGACAGACAGCGAGAGGGACAGATAAGACAGAGAGACTGACCGACCGACGGACTGAGGGAGAGAACGAAACAGAAAAAGAAAAAAGACCGACATCACATGAAAAAAGCACAAAACGTACAGGGAGCAAACAGAGATGCGTCCGTGTCACTCGGACGTGCGCACAGACCCATTGACTTTCATTGGGTCCGTGCTGCGTGTTGCGTGCTGAAAACGGACATGCTTCTGTGCAAAATGGAGACACAAACGTAGCACGCACACGGACACACGGACCTTAATGAAAAACGCACATGTGTCCTCAAACATTAAATAACATTGGTGCACGTTTGGCCGTGTCTCCGGTATATACGGAAACGGACCAAACGCGCACCTGTTTCACGGATGTGTGTTTCAGACCTTAAATGTCGCCCATAATCTGTAGAAATCCACTGAGAAACAACAAGAGTAAAATAATGCTGTTGCATAAGTGTTAGCGCCCTTTTATAACTACCGTAGGAATGTGGTTGTCTCCAGAATCAGCCGATCACTTTTACCCCCATGTTACATAGTAGTCAGCACACGGCCGTCGTCATTTACAGGGATTCTGATTCAGTTTTAGGAGGACCTTACAGCAGAAGACTTGGTCCATAAACAGCTGACAACACTGCAAGGGGATCTGATTGTGGAAAGTTATCAGTCAGGGGAAGGGACAAAAACATTTCCATGGCATTAGATCTACCATGGGACATAGTCACATAGTCACCAAGAAGGGGCTTAAATTTGGCACAACAGTGACATTACCCAGCACTGGACATCCCTCAAAAATTGATGAAAAAGACCAGAAGTAAATTGGTCTGAGAGGCCGACAGCAACATTAAAGGAGCTGCAGGAATTTGTGGCCAGTACTCGCTGTGTACTGCAAGTGACAACAATCTCCCATAGTCGTCTTCATATATGCAACCTAGAGTGGCAAGATGGAAGACTTTCTTACAAAGAAAAACACCCAGGCCCGGCTATATTTTGCCCAAATTCACATCAGGTTGAAAATCGTCTTATGTCTGAGACCATGGTGGAACTTTCTGCTAGAATTGCAATAGATATGTTTTGCACATCACTTTAAGAACACCATCCCCACAGTGACGCATGGTGGAGGCCTCTTTATGCTTTAGAGCTGTTTTTTGGCAGTTGGAACTGATGCTTTAGGGAATTATCAGTTCCAACTATCACTCAATTTTTGGAACCAAACCTCCCGACCTCTACTAAATGCTGAAGATGATGAGGAGTATCACCTTTCAGCACAACGACCCTAAGTGACCTCCAAATCGGCGAAAGAGGAAGACGAACGTTATGGAACAGCCCAGGCCGGAATCCAAGTGCCAATCTGTGGTGACCTGAGGAGGGCGCTGTACACAGCGGGTGCCCCTGCAATCTGACAAGTGGGGAGTTGCTTCAGGGAAGAGGGGGCAAAGATCGCTAATTCTAGATGGGCCTTTTGATAGACTCCGACCTATAAAGACTGACTACTGTCAGAAATTCACAGGGGACTTCAACAAAGTATTAGTATTTGGGTGTGAGGACTTATGCAAACACATTGATTTAGTTCTTTTTCCACCCAAAAATATTTCTTTGTTTCTCGATAGATTATGGGCAATATCGCAGGTGAAAAAATGGAAAAAAAAACCTACACTGATTCTTCTAAGAGGGGTGTGAAGACTTTTTTTTTTTTTTTTAATCCATGGACTGTAATACAGCATGATACATCTCCGGACATAGGAGGCATTCTTGCCATCTGACAGAGGGGGCCACAAGCCTTTTTTGTGGCCAATCCCACCCCCCATTCACAGCCGTTCTCTCCCCCCTCTGCACCTGAATATCGGTTTCCATCACCCCAAGCCCACCCTTCAGCAACAAAAAGGGAGTACGGGTCCCTCGTTCTCAGCAGGGAATTAAGCTATAATGTATATTACGTTCTTTTGATAATATGCAAATTCCCGTCCTCCTCCTCCTCACCCCCTTACCAAAAAATAACGGACCAAACGCAACACATTTACATTATGATCAAGCAGCAGGACGTTGCCATGAAAAGCTGGCGGTGACTGACAGCAGAGCGCCCACTGCAACGGCCAGGAGCTGAGCCGGCTCCAATCCCGGCTGGTTAACCCCTCACATGCTGCAGCTAGTAGTGACCTTGGCATCTAAGCAGTTTGAAAGAGGAAACCTCCGGTCAGCCATTGAATATCCCTAACACGCAGTGGGGGCTGGACTCTGCCTTCTCCTCCCCTGCCAGTGTATACAGGCATAACAGCGATGCCCCCATCAATCAGCACAAGGTAAAATTGCTTTTGGCGCACATACCAGCATAAAATGTCTAGGAAGCGTTCCGATTCTCTTACTTTGTAATTTTCCATCGAGAGGGTGGTTCCACTTTATTAATATTCTATCAGCATTGCAGGTGCTGGAACTTTCTTCAGTTACTAGCATACATCGCTCCGTCTATAACAGCAGTTCCTCTTGATCAGCATTCTTCCAGCACTGTTGGCGCTGGGACTTTTGTTTCCTCACTTGCCTTTTGCTCTATAACTAACCATCAAAACAGCAGTTCTGATGGATCAGAATTCTGCCAGAATTGTAGGTGCTGGGATTGGTGATCCCTCATTTCCCACCTACATTGTTCTTTCCTCTATTGCTTACCATCAAAACAGCAGCTACTCTTGATCGGCATTCTTCCAGCACTGTAGGCACTTAAGGGGGCTTTACACGCAACGATATTGCTAGCGAGCGTACCCGCCCTTGTCGGTTGTGCGTCACGGGGAAATCGCTGCCCATGGCGCACATTATCGTTAGTCCCTGTCACACGGACTTACCTGCCTAGCGACGTCACTGTGACCGGCAAACCGCCTCCTTTCTAAGGGGGAGGTTAGTGCGGCGTCACTAAGCGGCTGCCCAATAGAAGCGGAGGGGCGGAGATGAGCGGGACGAACATCCCGCCCACCTCCTTCCTTCCTCATTGCGGGCGGCCGCAGGTACGATGTTGTTCCATATTCAAAAAAAAAATCAAATCAAATCTTTATTTTTATATAGCGCTGACATATTCCGCAGCGCGTTACATACATCAGGAACACTGTCCCCATTGGGGCTCACAGTCTAAAGTCCCTAACTGTATGTCTTTGGAGTGTGGGAGGAAACCGGAGACCCCGGGGGAAACCCACACAGACGTGGGGAGAACATACAAACTCCTTGCAGATGTTGTCCTTGGTGGGATTTGAACCCAGGACCCCAGCGCTGCAAGACTGCAGTGCTAACCACTGAGCCACCACAAGACTGCAGTGCTAACCACTGAGCCACCACAAGACTGCAGTGCTAACCACTGAGCCACCACAAGACTGCAGTGCTAACCACTGAGCCACCACAAGACTGCAGTGCTAACCACTGAGCCACCGTGCCGCTCCTTCCTGTGGTGTCAAACATAGCAATGTGTGCTGCCTCGGGAACAGCGAACAATTTACGTCCTGCAACAGCAACGATAATTGGGATTAGACCGACGCGTCAACAATCAAGGATTAGGTGAGTAATTTTGATCGTTAACGGTCGTTCCTGCGTTTCACACGCAATGACATCGCTAACAAGGCCGGATGTGCGTCACGAATTCCGTGACCCCCAACGACATCTCGTTAGCGATGTCGCTGCGTGTAAAGCCCCCTTTAGACTTTAGTTTCCTCAATAATAATAATAATAATAGTATTTATTCATTTATATAGCGCCATTAATTCCGCAGCGCTTTACATACATCAGGAACACTGTCCCCATTGGGGCTCACAATCTAAATTCCCTATCAGTAGGTCTTTGGAGTGTGGGAGGAAACCGGAGACCATGGAGGAAACCCACGCAGACACGGGGAGAACATACAAACTCCTTGCAGATGGTGTCCTTGGTGGGATTTGAACCAGGACCCCAACGCTGCAAGACTGCAGTGCTAACCACTGAGCCACCATAAGACTGCAGTGCTAACCACTGAGCCACCGTGCTGCCCTCACTTCCCATCATGCATTGCTTTTATTCTATAACTTACCATCAAAATGGCACTTCCTCTTGATCAGCCTTCTGCCGGAACTGCAGGTACTAGGATTAGCGTTCCCTCACTTCCCAGCATACCTTGCTTTTTTTCCTCTATAACTTACAATCAAAAACACTGTTGTAATGGATCAGCATTTTTCCAGCACTGTTTGTGTTGGGACTTGAGTTCTTTCAATTCCCAGGATACATTGCTGTTCCCTCTATAACTGACCATCAAGACAACAGTTCCTCTTTATCAGCATTCTTCCAGCACTGTAAGTGCTGGGACTTTCTTCTCTACTCTTTCCTCTATCACTTACCATCGTATTTCTTCTTGATGAGCATTTTTAAAAATCTGTAGGTGCTGGACCTTAAATCTACGTGCAAATCTAAAAATAAGGAGCGTTAATAGTGTAATACCAGATGGATAAGTACGGTATATAGGAATATACACTCACCGAATTTAGTTGTGAAAGTTCCAACCACTAGTGCGCATGAGATACTGGCGTCTGCTACAGCCCCACGTGAATGAACATTCAGAATGGAGTAGAGAAGGGGTTAACGCCGCACATCAGCCAAATGAAGATGTAGAGATGTTGATGGTAATAAACTATCTTTTTATTCCATAGGGCTACGCGTTTCGAGGTGAAAACCTCTTCCTCAGGACCAGTACATCAACAGAAACATGTACTGGTCCTGAGGAAGAGGTTTTCACCTCGAAACGCGTAGACCTATGGAATAAAAAGATAGTTTATTATCATCAACATCTCTACATCTTCATTTGGCTGATGCGCGGCGTTAACCCCTTCTCTACTCCATTTTGAAGGAACTTAAATCTACTCACTTTCCAGCATACATTGGTCTTTATGCTATAACTGACCATCAAAAGGGCAACTTCTCTTGATCAGCATTCTGCCAGCACTATAGGGGCTGGAGCTTTCTTTTCATTCACTCCCCAGCATAATTTGCTCTTTCCATGGCTTATGTATCTGATAATGTAACTATTTTATGTCTTAATAAGTATTTACCTTTAATCTTTTCATTTAAAGTTTGGGATCTGTACAAACACACAAAAAAAATGACTGTAGCAGCACAAACATGTTATGGGAACGTCCCCTGAAGATAGTGGGGAAACCTAAGCTTCACTTTAGAGAGTCATAGCCATCCCCTGACAGCGTGATGAGCCGTCCAGGACGGGATCAGCCTCAAGGGGAAATGTGCAAAGGAACATCGGATACTCCGCGCCTGTACACGAAGGACAAATGGGGGGGGCATTACCGATATGAAAAATCTGCGCGCTGCCCCTCCTGGAATGATCCCTCCAGGCTAGAGGATGACTCTAGGATCAGTCAGTGAGCGCACCGGAGAAACCTGATCCTTATAATCATGCAGTCATTTATACATCAATATCTGCGAAACTAAAATGACACCTGAAAACAATTTACAACCTGTTCCACCACTTAAAGGAGGTTTCCAGCGAAAAGTTTCATGAAACTTAGTAATAAAGTTCTTCAGCTGCGAAGGTCGGTCCTGACAAGTCCTCTAGATTTTTGTATCTGACATAAAACGACTTTCCCAATGTCGGCACAGGACCATAGCCGTGCGAAGGGGGCTGACCACTCATTTCAGGTGCAAAGCCAGCCCCCTGCTCTGTTCACCCGCCGTAACAGAGACTATAGAAATGAGCACTCGGGCCCTATCCTATATCGACTCAGGGAAAGCTGCTCTGTGTCATTCAAAACCACAAGACGAGCTGCGGGCACCTAAGAATGGAGCGTGTCCCAGAAGTATAGTAGTAGGTGGCATAAGTTACAAATTTTGCTTGTTTTATTTTAGTTAGAAGAGAATGTTTACCAATACAATTTTGTGTACCTGTAACCACCACTAGAGGGAGTGCGCTGTAACTGAAGCCACCACTAGAGGGAGCACGCTGTAACTAGCCACCACTAGAGGGAGCTCACTGTAGCTGTAGCCACCACTAGAGGGAGCGCGCTGTAACTGTAGCCACCACTAGAGGGAGCGCGCTGTAACTGTAGTGACCACTAGAGGGAGCTCACCACTAGAGGGAGCGCGCTGTAACTGTAACCACCACTAGAGGGAGCGCGCTGTAACTGAAGCCACCACTAGAGGGAGCACGCTGTAACTAGCCACCACTAGAGGGAGCTCACTGTAGCTGTAGCCACCACTAGAGGGAGCGCGCTGTAACTGTAGCCACCACTAGAGGGAGCGCGCTGTAACTGTAGTGACCACTAGAGGGAGCTCACCACTAGAGGGAGCGCGCTGTAACTGTAACCACCACTAGAGGGAGCGCGCTGTAACTGAAGCCACCACTAGAGGGAGCGCGCTGTAACTGAAGCCACCACTAGAGGGAGCGCGCTGTAACTGAAGCCACCACTAGAGGAAGCGCGCTGTAACTGTAGCCACCACTAGTGGGAGCGCGCTGTAGCCACCACTAGAGGGAGCGCGCTGTAGCCACCACTAGAGGGAGCGCGCTGTAACTGAAGCCACCACTAGAGGGAGCGCGCTGTAACTGTAGCCACTACTAGAGGGAGCGCGCTGTAGCCTGTAGCCACCACTAGAGGGAGCGCGCTGTAACTGTAGCCTTCCACTAGAGGGAGCGTGCTGTAACTGTAGCCACCACTAGAGGGCGCGTGCTGTAACTGTAGCCACCACTAGAGGGAGCGTGCTGTAACTGTAGCCACCACTAGAGGGAGCACGCTGTAGCCACCACTAGAGGGAGCGCGCTGTAGCCACCACTAGAGGGAGCGCGCTGTAACTGTAGCCACCACTAGAGGGCGCGTGCTGTAACTGTAGCCACCACTAGAAGGAGCGTGCTGTAACTGTAGGCACCACTAGAGGGAGCGCGCTGTAACTGTAGCCACCACTAGAGGGCGCGTGCTGTAACTGTAGCCACCACTAGAAGGAGCGTGCTGTAACTGTAGGCACCACTAGAGGGCGCGTGCTGTAACTGTAGCCACCACTAGAAGGAGCGTGCTGTAACTGTAGCCACCACTAGAGGGAGCGTGCTGTAACTGTAGGCACCACTAGAGGGAGCGCGCTGTAACTGTAGCCACCACTAGAGGGAGCTCTCTGTAGCTGTAGCCACCACTAGAGGGAGCGCGCTGTAACTGTAACCACCACTAGAGGGAGCGCGCTGTAACTGTAACCACCACTAGAGGGAGCGCACTGTAACTGTAACCACCACTAGAGGGAGCGCGCTGTAGCTGTAGCCACCACTAGAGGGAGCGCGCTGTACCTGAAGCCACCACTAGAGGGAGCGCGCTGTACCTGAAGCCACAACTAGAGGGAGCATGCTGTAACTGAAGCCACCACTAGGGGGAGCACGCTGTAACTGTAGCCATCACTAGAGGGAGAGCGCTATAACTGAAGCCACCACTAGAGGGAGCACACTGTAACTGAACCCACCACTAGAGGGAGCGCGCTGTAACTGAAGCCACCACTAGAGGGAGCGCGCTGTAACTGAAGCCACCACTAGAGGGAGCGCGCTGTAGCCACCACTAGAGGGAGCGCGCTGTAGCCACCACTAGAGGGAGCGCGCTGTAACTGAAGCCACCACTAGAGGGAGCGCGCTGTAACTGAAGCCACCACTAGAGGGAGCGCGCTGTAGCCACCACTAGAGGGAGCGCGCTGTAGCCACCACTAGAGGGAGCGCGTTGTAACTGAAGCCACCACTAGAGGGAGCGCGCTGTAACTGTAGCCACCACTAGAGGGAGCGCGCTGTAACTGTAGCCTTCCACTAGAGGGAGCGTGCTGTAACTGTAGCCACCACTAGAGGGCGCGTGCTGTAACTGTAGCCACCACTAGAGGGAGCGTGCTGTAACTGTAGCCACCACTAGAGGGAGCGCGCTGTAGCCACCACTAGAGGGAGCGCGCTGTAGCCACCA
This sequence comes from Anomaloglossus baeobatrachus, assembly GCF_048569485.1. Taxonomy (NCBI): domain Eukaryota; kingdom Metazoa; phylum Chordata; class Amphibia; order Anura; family Aromobatidae; genus Anomaloglossus; species Anomaloglossus baeobatrachus. The sequence goes on from NC_134355.1 coordinate 26,580,633, forward strand.
CTAGAGGGAGCGCGCTGTAACTGTAGCCACCACTAGAGGGCGCGTGCTGTAACTGTAGCCACCACTAGAAGGAGCGCGCTGTAACTGTAGCAAACCACTAGAGGGAGCGTGCTGTAACTGTAGGCACCACTAGAGGGAGCTCTCTGTAGCTGTAGCCACCACTAGAGGGAGCGCGCTGTAGCCACCACTAGAGGGAGCGCGCTGTAACTGTAGCCACCACTAGAGGGAGCTCTCTGTAGCTGTAGCCACCACTAGAGGGAGCGCGCTGTAACTGTAACCACCACTAGAGGGAGCGCGCTGTAACTGTAACCACCACTAGAGGGAGCGCGCTGTAGCTGTAGCCACCACTAGAGGGAGCGCGCTGTACCTGAAGCCACCACTAGAGGGAGCGCGCTGTACCTGAAGCCACCACTAGAGGGAGCGTGGTGTAACTGAAGCCACAACTAGAGGGAGCATGCTGTAACTGAAGCCACCACTAGGGGGAGCACGCTGTAACTGTAGCCATGACTAGAGGGAGAGCGCTATAACTGAAGCCATCACTAGAGGGAGAGCGCTATAACTGAAGCCACCACTAGAGGGAGCACACTGTAACTGAACCCACCACTAGAGGGAGCGCGCTGTAACTGAAGCCACCACTAGAGGGAGCGCGCTGTAACTGAAGCCACCACTAGAGGGAGCGCGCTGTAACTGAAGCCACCACTAGAGGGAGCGCGCTGTAACTGAAGCCACCACTAGAGGGAGCGCGCTGTAACTGAAGCCACCACTAGAGGGAGCGCGCTGTAACTGAAGCCACCACTAAAGGGAGCGCGCTGTAACTGTAGCCTTCCACTAGAGGGAGCGCGCTGTAGCCACCACTAGAGGGAGCGCGCTGTAACTGTAGCCTTCCACTAGAGGGAGCACACTGTAACTGTAGCCACCACTAGAGGGAGCACACTGTAACTGTAGCCACCACTAGAGGGAGCTTGCTGTAGCTGTAGCCACCACTAGAGGGAGCTCACTGCAGACTGTTATTAGCAAGGTCAATAAGTAACCAGCTTTTAAAGGGGTTGTCTGCCTTTTCAAGACTTTTTTTTTCTTAAATGCATGTATTTAGAGTTAAAAAGTAACATTTCATTAACAATTTTGCACGGTTTGGCTTTTACAGGCTTTTTACTTCCTGTCACATTCACCTTTTGATATAGTTTGTTTTCATAATTCAGCTAGAGGCGCTTAGAAAAGACCTGAAAGGGTTACAAACTCTCTAGTAATTCCAAAAACGCAACCAGAAGAATGACGTGGTTATCGCTGCGCTGCTGTGGAACGATGAAATAGCCAATACACTGGTTGTAGATGGAAGGTGGTTTAGTTTGATGCTTCCTGAAAGATTCTCAGTTAACTCATTTTGCAGCCAGGAATAAACAGTGCAACACAGAGGCTATAGGAGGCAACGTTTTCAATTAAAACCAATTGCAAAAAAAATATTTTTAGCTGCAAATACATGCATTAATGTAATATAAATATTTTTAAATTGCAACAATTATTTTTGGGGTTTTTTTTACAAAGTCTTTTTTACAAAGTCAAACCTTATTATTTTTTCATGAGGTTTTTTTTTTGTACAGGACCAGTTGTGGTTTGGAAAGACACCAATTGAAATGTTGCAATTGCCAGTGTTTTTTGGCTTTTGTATAGAACATGTTGGTTGTAAATATGATTCTCCAGATATAGTCAGCACTTTAGCGGTACCGAACTCTCATAGGTGTGTGTATATATGTGTATGTATGTATATATATATATATATATATATATATATATATATATATATATATATATATATATGTGTGTGTGTATATATATATATTAGATGAAACCCTTAGTTTCCCTCCGCTCTCTATAAAGACACTTCTGCAGGTTTTTCCTCTGCTCTCTATACAGACACATCTGCAGGTTTTTCCCTCTGCTCTCTATACAGACACATCTACAGGTTTTTCCCTCTGCTCTCTATAAACACACTTCTGCAGGTTTTTCCTCTGCTCTCTATACAGACACATCTACAGGTTTTTCTCTGCTCTCTATAAACACACTTCTGCAGGTTTTTCCTCCGCTCTCTATACAGACACATCTACAGGTTTTTTTCTGCTCTCTATAAACACACTTCTGCAGGTTTTTCCTCCGCTCTCTAAACAGACACATCTACAGGTTTTTCCCTCCGCTCGCTATACAGACACATCTGCAGGTTTTTCCCTCCGCTCGCTATACAGACACATCTGCATGTTTTCCCTCCACACTCTATACAGACACATCTGCAGGTTTTTCCCTCCACTCTCAATACAGATACATCTGCAGGTTTTTCCCTCCACTCTCTATACAGATACATCTGCAGGTTTTTCCCTCCGCTCTCTATAGACACATCTGCAGGTTTTTCCCTCCGCTCTCTATACAGACACATCTGCAGGTTTTTCCCTCCACTCTCTATACAGATACTTCTGCAGGTTTTTCTCAATATCTGACATGAAATCAGAATAAACCTTTCCCGTTTTAGATCAATTAGAAACCAAAATTATTTCTATTTGCCAAATGCCAGAATAATGAGAGACAGAGAATGTTTTCAGGCATTTTTCTTCCTTTCTGCACAGTGACGTTCTCTCCAGGTCATTAGTATTTGGTGGCATTGCCCTTACACTGTGTGACTTGGGTGAAACGTTTTGGATCTTTCCACAGCTTCTCACAATAGTTGGTGGAATTTTGTCCTATTCCTCCTGACAGATCTGGTGTAACTGAACCATGTTTGGAGGTCGCCGCTCACATCGGCCTTTTCAGCTTTGTCCATAATCTTTCAATAGGATTGAGATCAGGGCTTTGTGATGGCCACTCCAAAACACTGACTTTGTTATCCTTAAGCCACTTTGTAACCAGTTTGGCAGTAGCTTCGGGTGATTGTCCATGTGGAAGACCCATTTCCGCCCAAGCTTTACGTTCCTGGCTGATGTCTTGAGATGTTCTTCAGTATTGCCATGTACAGTAATCTTCTTTCCTCATGATGCCATCTATTTTATGAAGTGCATCAGTCCCTCTTGCAGCAAAACATCCCCACGACATGATGCTGCCGCCGTGTTTCACAGTTGGGATGGTGTTCTTAGGCTTCAAAGCTTCTCCCGTTTTCCTCCAAACGTAAGGATGCTCATTATGGCCAAACAGTTCAATTTTAGTTTTGTCAGACCACAGGACATGTCTCCACATATTAAGGTCTTGGTTCCTGTGTGCATTTGCAAACATTAATCTGCCTTTTTACGTTTCTTTTGGAGTAATGGCTTCCTCCTGGTAGAGCGGCCTTTCAGCACATATTGATACAGTACTTGTTTCACTGTGGATAATGACACAATCTTACCAGCTTCCGCCAGCATCTTCATAAGGTCTTTGGCTTTTGTTCTTGGGTTGATCTGCACATGTCTGACCAAAGCACATTCATCTCTGGTACACAGAACCCGTCTCCTTCCTGAGCGGTATGATGGCTGGACATTCCCATCTTGTTTGTACTTGTGTATAATTGTTTGTACAGATGAATTAGGCTCCTTCAGGTATCTGGAAATTGTACCCAGGGATGAACCAGACTTGTGCAGGTCCACAATTCTCTTCCTGAGATCTTGGCTCATTTCTTTTGACTTTCCCATGATTCTACACAAAGAAGCCGTGTCAGAGATTGACAGGAGCATTTAAGTAGCCAAAGCGCAGAGAACGGAGTTGGCTCTGATCTCTGCTGTTAAGGGCAAGTCACGAAAAAAGCAAACATTATCTTCTTTGAGAACAAAGGAACCAACGTGACCTTTTCCTTGTCAGAACCCCCCACGACCATGGGTATAACTACAATAGGTCCAAGAGTTGTAATCACACTCAGGACCCAAAGCCTGGGGGGCCCCAAAAAGTCCTCTTGCCCTACAAGTATAGACCAATACTATTAAAGATTTGCAAAAATTGGGGCCCTGTTGAAGCTTTAGCATTGGAGTCCATGAGCTTCACATTACACCGCTGCCCCCAGTGTCGGCCGCCGAGGCTCCTATGTAGGTGGCCGATGTTGAGGAGCCTGTCTGGGATTCTCCCTCCTGTCTGCACAGCTCGCTGGTGTCTGCCAACATGAATCACCCGACGAGGAATGTGCACTGAGAAATATCTGATTCTTGTTTATGTGGCATTTTATATTTAGCTCAGATTTGCATATACGTCTCCCCCTATTTATAGAACATTACTGGGGTGTTACGGCCGGAGGGGGGGGATCCTCTTAATCAGCTTTGTGTTTGACATCAGAAATGTGTCTGCAGACAGCTATGGAATGTCAGACGCCCAACAAGAGAATTCTCAGCGACGGGAGTTGCCTGATCATGTCTTCCAGAAAATATCTGTGTAGGGGGTACATCTGTGGTCTGTAAGTATAGGGCCTGGTCTGGAGTCTGTATATAGGGGGCCTGGTCTGGGGTCTGTATATAGGGGGCCTGGTCTGGGGTCTGTATATAGGGGGCCTGGTCTGGGGTCTGTATATAGGGGGCCTGGTCTGGGGTCTGTATGTAGGGGGCTGGATCTAAGGTCTGTATGTAGGGGACATGGTCTGGGGTCTGTATATAGGGGGCCTGGTCTAGGGTCTGTATGCAGGGGGCTGGATCTAAGGTCTGTATGTAGGGGACATGGTCTGGGGTCTGTATATAGCAGGACTGGTCTGCGATTTATATGTAGGAGGCCAGATCTAATGTCTGTATGTAGGGGACATGGCCTGGGATCTGTATGAAGGAGGCTACATCTGAGGTCTGTATGTAGGTGGCCTGGTCTGGGGTCTTTAAAATATGGGGTCTGTATGTAGGGGGCAATGTCTGTATGTAGGAAGCCTGTCTGGAGTCTTGATATGTGGGGCCTGAATGTAGGGCGCAGGGTCTGTATGTATGGGTTGGGTCTCTATGTAGGGGGCTAGGTCTAAAGGTTGTATATAGGGTCTGGGGTCTGCATGCAGGGGACTGAGTCTGTATACAGGGGGCCTGGTGTCTGGTCTTTATGTATGGAGCCTGTTGTAGGGGCAAGGTCTGTATGTAGGGGGTCATGTCTGGGGTCTGAATGTAGGGGGCCGGATCTAAGGTCTGTATGTAGGGGGCAGAGTCTGGGGTCTGTATGTAGGGGGCAGAGTCTGGAGTCTGTATGTAGGGGGCAGAGTCTGGAGTCTGTATGTAGGGGGCAGGGTCTGGGGCCTGTATGTAGGGTGCAGGGTCTGCATGTATGGGTTAGGTCTCTATGTACGGGGCTAGGTCTAAAGTTTGTATATAGGGTCTATATGCAGGGGTCTGGGTCTGGTGTGGGGTTTTCATGTATGGAGCCTGTTGTAGGGGACAGGGTCTGTATGTAGGGGGTCATGTCTGGGGTCTGTATGTAGGGGTAGGGTCTGTATATAGGGGGCAGGGTCTGGGGCCTGTGTGTAGGGGGCAGGGTCTGAGGCCTGTGTGTAGGGGGTCGTGCCTGGATTTAGTGGACTGGATCTGGGGTCCATATTATATAAGGGTCTGGTCTGAGGTCTTTAGTTAAGGGGTCTGGTGTCTTTAGTTATTTTGCAGTCTGGTCTCAGTTTTGTTTTCATTTGGGGGGGTCTGATCTGGGGTCTATAGTTAGGGAGTTGGGGGGGTCTATTCATTTTGAAGATTTGTATTAATTTAGGGTTCCAGTCTATATATTTATTTGGGGAGGGGGCTCTGGTATACAGTCTGTAATTCTTTAGGGATCTGTACTTATTTAGGGGGGTCTGGTCTGGTGCTTGTATTTATTTAGTGGTCTTTTTCAGATTTAGTCTGGGGTCTGTATATATATCTATGGGTCTAATTTGGGGTCTACTCTCTATTTATTGGGGGGTCTGTATATAGTTTGGACTGGGGTTTTAACCCAAAATTCCAGGTGAGAAAATAAGAACTTATTAAACTTGCACAAATTCAGACGCTCCCTAAAAACACATCTTGTCCCCTCTTCAGCCATAGATTCCTGCAATGACCTTTGGTCACATGATGTGCTGTCATAAAGGTCCTGGAGCAGATCTCATCATATATAAGCCCTGGGGGTCCTGTGAAATCTCCCGGTTTGCTCTCCCACCCCCCTCGTGCCAGTCCTGCACACCAGCCTGTCTTCTGCTCAGTTCTTTTACACTCCTGTAATTTGGTCCTTTGGTCACATGACTGTGAATTCATAAAAGGTCCTTAAACAATTTGAAACTCAGAATACAACTGTTGGGGTCCCTAAGAGAGTGGGGGGGGGGGGGGGCCTGATAAATTGCAAACCGACACCCCCTAACGCCTGCCCTGACTGTGACTAGGGCTTATTTAGGGCTTACATGACCCTCGCGTCCAATCAGCACCGTCGTCTGTCTCCCCGGCCTTGGACAGACGAGTTACCCAACAGGAGGTGACGCAGCAGCTGCCCCCACTTCTTGTTGATTGCTCTTGTGTCCAAAGGGGAAGGACCGAAGCAGGCGCTGATTGGATGCGGGGCCGGCGTGTCGTCACATCCCACTATGAGCACCGACACCGCTACCAGGGATCCCAGTAGCGGAACTGCAGTAACTTTATGGGACAAATACTTCAGATTCTGGAACAAATTCAAGGGTGCCAAGACTTTCAGTCATGACTGTAACTAGGAATCTGGTCTGGGGCCAGTAGATATTTGCAGTCTAGATATTTTTTTGGGTTTTTTTGGGGGGGGGTCTATAGTTATTTTGGGGATCTGAAGTTATTTGGAGGGGGTCTGTCATTATTTGCGGGGTCTGGTCTGGGTCTATTGTTTAGTGGGTCTGTGGTTACCTCGGGGGTCTGTACTTATTTGGGGGTTTGGTCTGGGGTCTCAAATTATTTGGGTGGGTCTGAATTTTTTTGTGGGGTCTGTAGGTATTTTGGGGGTCTGTAGTTATTTGGGGTCTGTAGTTATTTTGGGGGTCTAGTCATTTGGGGGTCTGTAGTTATTTGGGTGGGTCTGTAGTTATTTGTGGGGTCTGATTTGAGTCTGTAGTTATTTTGGGGGTCTGTAGTCATTTGAGGGGTTTGGTCTGGGGTCTGTAGGGTTTTGGAGGGGTTCTGTAGTTATTTGGGGGCCCTGGTCTGGGGTCTGTATTTTTGTGGGGGGGTCTGTAGTTATTTGGGGGATGTCTAGTTATTTGGGAGTGTCTGTAGTTATTTAGGGGGTCTGTAGTTCTTTGGGGGGTCTGATTTGGGGTCAGTAGTCATTTGGGGGGCCTGGTCTGTAGTTATTTAGTGGGGGGGGTCTGTAGTTAATTGGGTGGGTCTGTAGTTATTTAGGGGGTCTAGTTTGGGGGTCTGTAGTTCTTTGGCGGGGAGGGGGTGTCTGGTTTAGGGACTTTAGCTATTTGGGGGGGTCTGATTTGGGGTCAGTAGTCATTTCGGGGGCCTGGTCTGTGGTTATTTAGTGGGGGGGGTCTGTAGTTAATTGGGTGGGTCTGTAGTTATTTAGGGGGTCTAGTTTGGGGGTCTGTAGTTCTTTGGCGGGGAGCGGGGATCTGGTTTAGGGACTTTAGCTATTTGGGGGGGGTCTGATTTGGGGTCAGTAGTCATTTCGGGGGCCTGGTCTGTAGTTATTTAGTGGGGGGGGGGGTCTGTAGTTATTTAGGGGGTCTAGTTTGGGGGTCTGTAGTTCTTTGGCAGGGAGGAGGTGTCTGGTTTTGGGACTTTAGCTATTTAGGGGGGAGTCTGATTTGGGGTCAGTAGTCATTTCGGGGGCCTGGTCTGTAGTTAATTGGGTGGGTCTGTAGTTATTTAGGGGGTCTAGTTTGGGGGTCTGTAGTTCTTTGGCGGGGGAGGGGGGTCTGGTTTAGGGACTTTAGCTATTTAGGGGGGGAGTCTGGTGTGGGGTCTGTAGTTATTGGGGGAGGGTCTTTTTTGGGGTCTGGATTACTTGATGCACCCCGGGCCTGAATTGCCCTAGGTACAGCTTTTCCCTAGACATTCGGATTCCATTTGTCCGGCAGCCTCTGATGCTCCGGAGCGGTGGATTGTGGGTATAATACAGGGCTATGTACAGAGCGCACACCGTCCGCCGGTTCCCGCATTCACCGTCCGCCGGTTCCCGCATTCACCGTCCGCCGGTTCCCGCATTCACCGTCCGCCGGTACCCACACACACCGGGCCGCACGGAGGCCCCGCCCACACGCCGGAAGTGACGTCATATCAGGACGTAACCGCTCCAGGAGGAAGAGAAAGATGTCGGCGGCCGAGGAGGAGCGGAGCAGCGAGGGCGGCCCGGGGGGCTCCTCTCCCGCCTCCTCGCCCGGTCACCAGCTCCCCCAGGGGAACTCTCTGCTCGGGCTGCCCATCGTCGCCATCGAGAACATCCTGAACTTCCTGACGTACGACGAGATCAGCCAGCTGCGCCTGGTGAGGAGGGGGCCCGGGCACAGCTGCTGCAGAACCTCCTGGGTCTCCCCCTGAGGGGCGGGCTGGCGTCAGCTGCAGGCTTCTCCGTTGCTTTGTGTCCTCCTCTGCTTGCTGTCAGTGACTTGTGCCTTTAGTGATATACACGTCTCTTCACTGACAGTAAGCAGAGGTCTGGGCAGCAAAAGGTATGCCAATGACCCCCATTTTCCTGCCCCTGGCTGTGTGTAGTGGGGGCTGCGGCCGCTGAGGGTCGGTGTCCGGGGGTCGCGGTTACAGCTGGAGAATTTCTCACAGAAAATCGGATCCGTATTTCAGGGGCCCAACTGGCCAAGGACAGTGCGTGCAGGATCTCTGCTAGAGGGATAGGAAGGGGGCAAAAACCACTAACCCCTCCGCTGCCTGTGGTGGGGGTCGGGGGTCCGCCATAGCAGCGCCTTTCTATACAGTCCTAACTTACAGACCCCCATAATGTACACACCGCCATATACATCACAGGTGGACAAGGGTCAGTCGATGTGCAGGGGGACCCCCGACAATGTCAGGGGACCGAAAGTAAGAGGATGGGGGGCTCTGTGGGGTGGAGGAGAGAATCTATGGGGGGGATGGAGGAGAGGGCCTGTAGGCGGGTGGGAGATGGATGAGATGTCTATAGGGAGGAGGGGGACACTGGAGAGGGCCTGTAGGCGGGAGGGGGACACAGGAGAGGGTCTGTCGGGTGGATGTGGGCAGAGAAGGTGGTCTGTGGGACCGATGAGAACCTGCAACGAGGAGGGGGTTCGTGGACTGATGAGAACCTGCAACGAGGAGGGGGTCAGTGGGACTGATGAGGGCCTGCAACGAGGAGGGGGTCAGTGGGACTGATGAGGGCCTGCAACGAGGAGGGGGTCAGTGGGACTGATGAGGGCCTGCAACGAGGAGGGGGTCAGTGGGACTGATGAGGGCCTGCAACGAGGAGGGGGTCAGTGGGACTGATGAGGGCCTGCAACGAGGAGGGGGTCAGTGGGACTGATGAGGGCCTGCAACGAGGAGGGGGTCAGTGGGACTGATGAGGGCCTGCAACGAGGAGGGGTCAGTGGGACTGATGAGGGCCTGCAACGAGGAGGGGGTCAGTGGGACTGATGAGGGCCTGCAACGAGGAGGGGGTCAGTGGGACTGATGAGGGCCTGCAACGAGGAGGGGGTCAGTGGGACTGATGAGGGCCTGCAACGAGGAGGGGGTCAGTGGGACTGATGAGGGCCTGCAACGAGGAGGGGGTCAGTGGGACTGATGAGGGCCTGCAACGAGGAGGGGGTCAGTGGGACTGATGAGGGCCTGCAACGAGGAGGGGGTCAGTGGGACTGATGAGGGCCTGCAACGAGGAGGGGGTCAGTGGGACTGATGAGGGCCTGCAACGAGGAGGGGGTCAGTGGGACTGATGAGGGCCTGCAACGAGGAGGGGGTCAGTGGGACTGATGAGGGCCTGCAACGAGGAGGGGGTCAGTGGGACTGATGAGGCCTGCAACGAGGAGGGGGTCAGTGGGACTGATGAGGGCCTGCAACGAGGAGGGGGTCAGTGGGACTGATGAGGGCCTGCAACGAGGAGGGGGTCAGTGGGACTGATGAGGGCCTGCAACGAGGAGGGGGTCAGTGGGACTGATGAGGGCCTGCAACGAGGAGGGGGTCAGTGGGACTGATGAGGGCCTGCAACGAGGAGGGGGTCAGTGGGACTGATGAGGGCCTGCAACGAGGAGGGGGTCAGTGGGACTGATGAGGGCCTGCAACGAGGAGGGGGTCAGTGGGACTGATGAGGGCCTGCAACGAGGAGGGGGTCAGTGGGACTGATGAGGGCCTGCAACGAGGAGGGGGTCAGTGGGACTGATGAGGGCCTGCAACGAGGAGGGGGTCAGTGGGACTGATGAGGGCCTGCAACGAGGAGGGGGTCAGTGGGACTGATGAGGGCCTGCAACGAGGAGGGGGTCAGTGGGACTGATGAGGGCCTGCAACGAGGAGGGGGTCAGTGGGACTGATGAGGGCCTGCAACGAGGAGGGGGTCAGTGGGACTGATGAGGGCCTGCAACGAGGAGGGGGTCAGTGGGACTGATGAGGGCCTGCAACGAGGAGGGGGTCAGTGGGACTGATGAGGGCCTGCAACGAGGAGGGGGTCAGTGGGACTGATGAGGGCCTGCAACGAGGAGGGGGTCAGTGGGACTGATGAGGGCCTGCAACGAGGAGGGGGTCAGTGGGACTGATGAGGGCCTGCAACGAGGAGGGGGTCAGTGGGACTGATGAGGGCCTGCAACGAGGAGGGGGTCAGTGGGACTGATGAGGGCCTGCAACGAGGAGGGGGTCAGTGGGACTGATGAGGGCCTGCAACGAGGAGGGGGTCAGTGGGACTGATGAGGGCCTGCAACGAGGAGGGGGTCAGTGGGACTGATGAGGGGAGGAGGGGGGTCAGTGGGACTGATGAGGGGAGGAGGGGGGTCAGTGGGACTGATGAGGGGAGATGGAGGGGGGGGGGGGGGGGGGGGGGGGGGGGGGGGGGGGGGGGGGGGGGGGGGGGGGGGGGGGCCTGCAAAGAGGTGGGGTCCATAGGGAGGGATAAGGGGGACAGATGGGTACCTGCAGGGAGTGGGGGGGGGGTGTCTGAGGAGGGGGATGGAGGCGGGGGTCTGCAGGACGGATGGGTACCTGCAGGGAGTAGTGGGACTGAGGAGGGGTTTGTGGGATGGATGGGGGGCCTTCAGGGAGGAGGGGTCTATAGGGATGAGGGGGACGGAAGAGGTGACCTGTAGGGAGGAAGTGGCCTGTAGGGCTGATGGGGGGGGGCTCTGAGGAGGGGATGAAGGCGGGGGTCTGCAGGACGGATGGTGGCCTGCAGGGAGGAGTGGGACTGAAAGGGACTGTAGGATGGATGGGGGGCTTGCAGGGAGGAGGGGGTCTGCGGGATGGATGGAGGGCTTGCGGGGAGGAGGGGGTCTGCGGGATGGATGGGGGGCTTGCGGGGAGGAGGGGGTCTGCGGGATGGATGGGGGGCTTGCGGGGAGGAGGGGGTCTGCGGGATGGATGGGGGGCTTGCGGGGAGGAGGGGGTCTGCGGGATGGATGGGGGGCTTGCGGGGAGGAGGGGTCTGCGGGATGGATGGGGGCTTGCGGGGAGGAGGGGGTCTGCGGGATGGATGGGGGGCTTGCGGGGAGGAGGAGGTCTGCGGATGGATGGGGGGCTTGCGGGGAGGAGGAGGTCTGCGGGATGGATGGGGGCTTGCGGGGAGGAGGAGGTCTGCGGGATGGATGGGGGGCTTGCGGGGAGGAGGGGGTCTGTGGGATGGATGGGGGGCTTGCGGGGAGGAGGGGGGCTTGCGGGGAGGAGGGGGTCTGCGGGATGGATGGGGGGCTTGCGGGAGGAGGGGGGCTTGCGGGAGGAGGGGGTCTGCGGGATGGATGGGGGGCTTGCGGGGAGGAGGGGTCTGCGGGATGGATGGAGGGCTTGCGGGGAGGAGGGGGTCTGCGGGATGGATGGCGGGCTTGCGGGGAGGAGGGGGTCTGCGGGATGGATGGGGGGCTTGCGGGGAGGAGGGGGTCTGCGGGATGGATGGGGGCTTGCGGGGAGGAGGGGGTCTGCGGGATGGATGGGGGGCTTGCGGGGAGGAGGAGGTCTGCGGGATGGATGGGGGGCTTGCGGGGAGGAGGAGGTCTGCGGGATGGATGGGGGGCTTGCGGGGAGGAGGGGGTCTGCGGGATGGATGGGGGGCTTGCGGGGAGGAGGGGGTCTGCGGGATGGATGGGGGGCTTGCGGGGAGGAGGGGGTCTGCGGGATGGATGGGGGGCTTGCGGGGAGGAGGGGGTCTGCGGGATGGATGGGGGGCTTGCGGGGAGGAGGGGGTCTGCGGGATGGATGGGGGCTTGCGGGGAGGAGGGGGTCTGCGGGATGGATGGGGGGCTTGCGGGGAGGAGGGGGTCTGCGGGATGGATGGGGGGCTTGCGGGGAGGAGGGGGGCTTGCGGGGAGGAGGGGGTCTGCGGGATGGATGGGGGGCTTGCGGGGAGGAGGGGGTCTGCGGGATGGATGGGGGGCTTGCGGGGAGGAGGGGGTCTGCGGGATGGATGGGGGGCTTGCGGGGAGGAGGGGGTCTGCGGGATGGATGGGGGGCTTGCGGGGAGGAGGGGGTCTGCGGGATGGATGGGGGGCTTGCGGGGAGGAGGGGGTCTGCGGGATGGATGGGGGGGCTTGCGGGGAGGAGGGGGTCTGCGGGATGGATGGGGGGCCTGCGGGATGGATGGGGGGCCTGCGGGATGGATGGGGGCCTGCGGGATGGATGGGGGGCCTGCGGGATGGATGGGGGGCCTGCGGGATGGATGGGGGGCCTGCGGGATGGATGGGGGGCCTGCGGGATGGATGGGGGGCCTGCGGGATGGATGGGGGCCCTGCGGGATGGATGTGGGGCCTGCGGGATGGATGTGGGGCCTGCGGGATGGAGGAGGGGGCCTGCGGGATGGAGGAGGGGGCCTGCGGGATGGATGTGGGGCCTGCGGGATGGAGGAGGGGGCCTGCGGGATGGAGGAGGGGGCCTGCGGGATGGATGTGGGGCCTGCGGGATGGATGTGGGGCCTGCGGGATGGATGCGGGGAGGAGGGGGGCATCTAGGAAGGAGGCGGACAGAGAAGGTGGCCTGTAGGGCTGATGGGGGGGGGGTCTGTAGTACGGATGAGGGCCTGCAGGGAGGATGGGGGCGGAGGAGAGGGTCTGTAGGATGGATGGGGGTCTGCAGGGAGGAGTGGGTCTATAGGGAGGAGGGGAACGGATGAAGTATCCTGTAGGATAGACGGATGAGGGAGGGGACAGCCTGCAGGGAGGAGGGGACAGAACAGGGGATGTCAGGTGGCTGCGGGTCTGTAGGCTGGAGGACAGTATAGAGCTGAGGGGGATGTCAGGTGGCTGCGGGTCTGTAGGCTGGAGGACAGTATAGAGCTGAGGGGGATGTCAGGTGGATGCTGGATGGAGGAAGAGATGAGGCTTGAGGGTCTGTAGGGAGGAGGGGGTGGAGATGGGGATCTGTAGGGTAGAGGGGATATGTCCGGGAGGGGTGGTGGTTTGTTCTTGAAGTGGTCTGTAGGGTGGATGGGGATCCAGGAGGGCTTGTGTAGGCTGGATGGGGTTTGTAGGGGGGAGGAGGACAGAGGGGGTCTGGCAGGAGTCCTCAAATAGAGCTGAGGAGATCGGTATCAGCCAAAAGATCTGTCGACCATCAACTAATATTTGAAGAAAACAAAATCCGGCACACACTACTGCAGAACTGTCATATAGATAGAGGCAGGCAATATGTCACAAACATCATGTACAGCAGGATACATTACTCTATCTGCATCCCATAGAGAAGGCAGCGAGGCAGTGCTCTCTGTATGTACGTTCTGTAGAGGAGATGACTGGAAGGAAGTACTGTGTATCTGCATCCCGCAGAGAGTAGGGGGCAGTACTCTGTATCTTCATCCTGTAGAGGAGAGGCGGCACTATCTGTACCTGGATCCTGTAGAGGAGGAGGAGGCAGCACTATCTGTACCTGGATCCCGTAGAGGAGGAGGCAGCACTATCTGTACCTAGATCCCGTAGAGGAGGAGGAGGAGGCAGCACTATCTGTACCTAGATCCCGTAGAGGAGGAGGAGGAGGTGGTAGCACTATCTGTACCTAGATCCCGTAGAGGAGGAGGAGGAGGAGGCAGCACTATCTGTACCTAGATCCTGTAGAGGCGGAGGCAGCACTATCTGTACCTAGATCCTGTAGAGGAGGAGGAGGCAGCACTATCTGTACCTAGATCCTGTAGAGGAGGAGGCGGCAGCACTATCTGTACCTAGATCCTGTAGAGGAGGAGGCGGCAGCACTATCTGTACCTAGATCCCGTAGAGGAGGAGGCAGCACTATCTGTACCTAGATCCCGTGGAGGAGGAGGCAGCACTATCTGTACCTAGAGCCCGTAGAGGAGGCAGTACTATCTGTACCTAGATCCTGTAGAGGAGGAGGAGGAGGCAGCACTATCTGTACCTAGATCCCGTAGAGGAGGAGGCAGTACTATCTGTACCTAGATCCCGTAGAGGAGGCAGCACTATCTGTACCTAGATTCCGTAGAGGAGGAGGCAGTACTATCTGTACCTAGATCCCGTAGAGGAGGCAGCACTATCTGTACCTAGATTCCGTAGAGGAGGAGGAGGAGGAGGCGGCAGCAGCACTATCTGTACCTAGAGCCCGTAGAGGAGGCAGCACTATCTGTACCTAGTGCCGCCTCCTCTACGGGAGCTAGGTACAGATAGTGCCGCCTCCTCTACGGGAGCTAGGTACAGATAGTGCCGCCTCCTCTACGGGAGCTAGGTACAGATAGTGCCGCCTCCTCTACGGGAGCTAGGTACAGATAGTGCCGCCTCCTCTACGGGAGCTAGGTACAGATAGTGCCGCCTCCTCTACGGGAGCTAGGTACAGATAGTGCCGCCTCCTCTACGGGAGCTAGGTACAGATAGTGCCGCCTCCTCTACGGGAGCTAGGTACAGATAGTGCCGCCTCCTCTACGGGAGCTAGGTACAGATAGTGCCGCCTCCTCTACGGGAGCTAGGTACAGATAGTGCCGCCTCCTCTACGGGAGCTAGGTACAGATAGTGCCGCCTCCTCTACGGGAGCTAGGTACAGATAGTGCCGCCTCCTCTACGGGAGCTAGGTACAGATAGTGCCGCCTCCTCTACGGGAGCTAGGTACAGATAGTGCCGCCTCCTCTACGGGAGCTAGGTACAGATAGTGCCGCCTCCTCTACGGGAGCTAGGTACAGATAGTGCCGCCTCCTCTACGGGAGCTAGGTACAGATAGTGCCGCCTCCTCTACGGGAGCTAGGTACAGATAGTGCCGCCTCCTCTACGGGAGCTAGGTACAGATAGTGCCGCCTCCTCTACGGGAGCTAGGTACAGATAGTGCCGCCTCCTCTACGGGAGCTAGGTACAGATAGTGCCGCCTCCTCTACGGGAGCTAGGTACAGATAGTGCCGCCTCCTCTACGGGAGCTAGGTACAGATAGTGCCGCCTCCTCTACGGGAGCTAGGTACAGATAGTGCCGCCTCCTCTACTGGAGCTAGGTACAGATAGTGCCGCCTCCTCTACGGGAGCTAGGTACAGATAGTGCCGCCTCCTCTACGGGAGCTAGGTACAGATAGTGCCGCCTCCTCTACGGGAGCTAGGTACAGATAGTGCCGCCTCCTCTACGGGATCTATCTGTACCTAGATCTCGTAGAGGAGGTGGCACTTCTCTCCATAGACTGTGTGCTCTTCCTGTGCTCCTGTCATGCTGTTTGTATTCAGCCTCATGTATGATTGTGGCCCTGGTGGTCCTCGGATGTAATGTTTGGGGTGGGGGCTTAGTCGCTGGCTCACCGGTCAGGCCTGTGAGAGGCGGCAGTAGTGCGCTCGTTGTGTGCACGGTTTCTTGTTGCTTCTCATCTTGCTTGGCAGTGCTCAGCATGTTCCGTGTAACCTGAGTGTGGTCGGGTGACGGTGACCTGCTGCCGCCTTCATCTTTCCAATCTCTGTGGTATTGAGGTCACGTGACCGTATATCGGGGCCGCGGATCGTTACACCGGCCGTTCTGGGAACGTCCATAACCTGCGGCTCGCTTTCAGATTGTGCTTCAAGAAAACCTTCGACTTGTCAGAAGTTTTGATCATTGGCAGTTGAGTGAATAGACCTGCTTTGGTCCGGTCCTCGGTGCGGTCCTCGGTCCGGTCTTCGCTCTTCTTGCTCCTGTCTAATTATTGGGGTTTTGGATGATGAGACCTTCACTGATCCCCTTTAAGGAGGGGCTGAATTTCTCAGCGGAGCGCTGCTCTTGTATGAAAATGCCAGACTCTATAGCAAGTCCCCAGTGTCGGAGGAGAGCGGCGCTCGCTGAACACTTCTGCTCCCCCTTCTTCTTTTTTTTTTTTTTTTTTTTTATTTTATTTTTTTTATGTGGCTGTGAAAGATGTTGGCACCCGGCCCCCAATAACTTCTTATGTCACTAAAAATGACTTTTGAAAGAGCAGTTGTATTTTGTCATGTACATCTCGCTCGTGTCTTCTATTGCAGGTGTGTAAACGGATGGATCTGGAGTGTCAGCGGCTCCTGAACCAGGGCTTCCTGCGCGTGGAGCGATATCACAGCTTGTGTCAGAAGCAGGTCAAGGCACAACTGCCAAGGTACCCGCTCCTCACAAGAGCGCTGCCCCAGGGAGATTTCCATTCTTCTCGGTGCCAAGATCAGGAACATTCCTTATATGTGCACGTACAAGTCATCTACTCCAGAAATGCAAATATGGAATTGTGAAGGCAAAGAATGTGCAGATATACATCAGTGTGCTTTACTATTCTGCTGCAATATACAATTGATCCTGAGTTATCTCCTGTATTATACTCCAGAGCTGTACTCACTATTCTGCTGGTGCAGTCACTATGTACATACATTACATTACTGATCCTGAGTTGTATTATACTCCATAGCTGCACTCACTATTCTGCTGGTGCAGTCACTGTGTACATACATTACTGATCCTGAATTACATCCTGTATTATACTCCAGAGCTGCACTCACTATTTTGCTGGTGCAGTAACTGTG
The DNA here is from genome assembly GCF_048569485.1 of Anomaloglossus baeobatrachus. Taxonomy (NCBI): domain Eukaryota; kingdom Metazoa; phylum Chordata; class Amphibia; order Anura; family Aromobatidae; genus Anomaloglossus; species Anomaloglossus baeobatrachus. The sequence continues at coordinate 26,597,605 of NC_134355.1, forward strand.
TACATAGATTACATTACTGATCCTGAGTTGCCTCCTGTCTTATACTCCAGAGCTGCACTCGCTATTCTGCTGGTGCAGTCACTATGTACATACATTACAGATCCTGAGTTATATCCTGTATTATACTCCAGAGCTGCACTCACTATTCTGCTGGTGTAGTCTACTGTACATGCATTACATTACTGATCCTGAGTTATATCCTGTCTTATACTCCAGAGCTGCACTCACTATTCTGCTGGTGCAGTCACTGTACATAGATTACATTACTGATCCTGAGTTATATCCTGTATTATACTCCAGAGCTGCACTCACTATTCTGCTGGTGCAGTCACTATGTACATACATTACTGATCCTGAGTTACAGCCTGTATTATACTCCAGAGCTGCACTCACTATTCTGCTGGTGCAGTCACTGTGTACATATATTACATTACTGATCCTGTACTGATCCTGAGTTACCTCCTGTATTATACCCCAGAGCTGCACTCACTATTCTGCTGGTGCAGTCACTGTGTACATACATTACATTACTGATCCTGAGTTACCTCCTGTATTATGCCCCAGAGCTGCACTCACTATTCTGCTGGTACAGTCACTGTGTACATACATTACATTACTGATCCTGAGTTACCTCCTGTATTATACTCCAGAGCTGCACTCGCTATTCTGCTGGTGCAGTCACTGTACATACATTACTGATCCTGAGTTACCTCCTGTATTATACTCCAGAGCTGCACTCACTCTTCTGCTGGTGCAGTCACTGTACATACATTACTCATCCTGAGTTACCTCCTGTATTATACTCCAGAGCTGCACTCACTCTTCTGCTGGTGCAGTCACTGTACATACATTACTGATCCTGAGTTACCTCCTGTATTATACTCCAGAGCTGCACTCGCTATTCTGCTGGTGCAGTCACTGTACATACATTACTGATCCTGAGTTACCTCCTGTATTATACTCCAGAGCTGCACTCACTCTTCTGCTGGTGCAGTCACTGTACATACATTACTGATCCTGAGTTACCTCCTGTATTATACTCCAGAGCTGCACTCGCTATTCTGCTGGTGCAGTCACTGTACATACATTCTATTCTACATACTGTGCGTTCTGTTGGTAACTTGTGAGCTGTGTCGGAGCACAGGGTAAAGGATGTGATTTGTGACCCCCCCCCCCCCCCACTCTTCTTTCCCTCAGGCGGGAATCGGAGAGGAGGAATCACTCGCTGGCGCGTCACGCTGACATCCTGGCGGCGGTGGAGACCCGGCTGTCACTACTGAACATGACGTTCATGAAATACGTGGACTCTAATCTGTGTTGTTTCATCCCAGGCAAGGTGAGACTCACACGTGGACATCACAGGGGCTGTGGCCGCAATCGCTGTAGGTTACAAAGTGCAGCTTGTTTTCCTCCAGCTTCCAATAGTCCAGAAATCCTACTAATCCGGCATCTGACTATAAAAAGGTCTGGGGTCAGAATAGGCCAACCAGAGCAAAGTGAGGAGCGAGTGCAGCCGCTGTCTGCATCCTGCGCTCAGGGATTCTCTGCGCAGGGCGGCTGCACATCATGTCCGGCACACACAACCCAAAAATGTAACCAGGATTGTGGATCCAGTATTCTTCTGTGAAAATATGGCCTTTTTAGCAGAATATACAGAGTAAAAAGGGCTCATTGACTCTACTTCTGTGCACCTTTAGGCTGCGGGGTTGGGTATATGGCACAAATCTCCAAACAAATATGCAGAAAACAGCCGCCACTGCCAAGAATCGGCCTCTCCTGCACTTCTCCCCAGAGCCACTAGGTGGCAGTGTCCGCTTGTTATATTAGTGACCATTATGGAAGATGAGCGATTCTGCCACAAGTTACTTTAGAAGGTTTGTGAAGGTTTGTGCTCCTCCGCAGTGATCCCTTCATAGGGGCACGGCCTGGGGGATATGATCTAGTCATATTCCAGTCTGCACACAGCCATTGAGCATTTCTCATCTGCGCTTACAGTCACAAGGGCTGTAAAATTGGAGACTGTAGCTGGTGTAGACCGGCAATGAGCACATCCACACATAGGGCTCAGTTGATGTGAATTGATCTGCACCACCCCCGGTCCAATGGTTGGATGGGAGTCGCTTCATCCGCTGCAAACCTGACTGCTCGTGACTAGTGTTGAGCAGACCTGGACCAGCAAAATCCGGATCCGCGCGGTTTGAGCGGCAGATCCGAGTGCGACCCGGACGCGGGATTCGAGGTGCACGATCCGGATTCGTTTTTTGTTTTTTTCCTCTTTTGTGCTCTCTTTTGCGTGCTTTCGCTTTCTCTTTCGCGCTCTCTCTCCATTGACATGTATGGGGCCGGATTCCGGATCAGATCCAGATTTCTTTGTCAACCCGCCGCTGATCCGCCGGACCCGGATTATTGGCAGTCCGCTCAACTCTACTCGTGACCTCATGCAACAGGGCTGCCATTAGGAATTTCAGGGCCCCTGACTGGTGTAATCATGGGGCCCTCTTGAGACTCCACCCCAGCTCCGCCTCCATCCCTGGTTTGTAAGCCAATAAGTGAAGCTCGAAGGGGCCCCCTTTCTGTTGGGGCCCTGGACTAAAGTCCTGTTTGTCCCCCCCCGGTGGCCCTGCATGCAATGACGATATGCCAAAAGAACAGTGGATGCCATCAGGTAGGAGGCGATTCTCGTGGCTCCCGTCCAGCAGCCGCAGATTACCGTCGTATTCCAGGGACCAGGCCTTGTGAATGGATGTGCACCAGTTGTTCTGCTGAGCGGTCTCTATATGGGCCCGGTGTATAGTCACTGATCCGCTTCTCTCCTGTACGCAGGTAATTGATGAAATCTACAATGTGCTACGATACGTTAACTCTACAAGATCCCCTCAGCGAGCTCACGAGGTCCTACAAGAATTACGGGACATCTCCTCTATGGCAATGGAATATTTTGATGAAAAGATTGTTCCGATCCTTAAGAAGAAGTTACCCGGCTCTGAAGTCTCGGGGCGTCTCATGGGCTCTCCTCCAGGTGCGGTGAATTTTGTTGTAAATGTCTATACTTTAACTCCTTTTTAACCCCTTAACGACCCATGATGTACTGTGTACGTCATGTATCGTGAGGTTAATCCCCGCCTCCTGCCGCGGGCAGGCGGCGGTGATCCGCGCACATATCACCTGTTTTCAACAGCTGATGTGTGCCTGCTAGTCGCGGGTGGAATCTCTTCCACCCGCGACCATTAACCCCTTACATCTCGCTGCCAAAATCTGGCGGAGAGATGTATATGCGCGCCGCCATGACAGTGACTTACCCCACCCCCATCGGAAGTCACGTGACATGATCACGTGACTTTTGATGGTAGCACAGGATCATGTGTTGACGCCTGTAGCTAACATGAGTCACTTCCCCTCAATGCTGGAATACAGCCGGCATTGAAAGTAAAGCATCAAATCTGCAGTTCTCAGATCTGTAGCTGTGATCTGCAGATAGGGCAGAGCGATCGGATTACTGATCGCTATAGCCCCCTAGGGGGACTAGTAGAATAAAAAAAAAAAAAAAAAAAAAAAGTTTAAAAAAAAAATAAAAACCTAAAAGTTCAAATCACCCCCCTTTCACCCCATTGAAAATTAAAGGGTTAAAAAAATAAAAAATACATATTTGGTGTCGCCGCGTTCAGAAATGCCCGATCTACAACTCGTCCCGCAAAAAACAAGCCCTCATGGCAAGATTGACAGAAAAATAAAAAAAGTTACGGCTCTCGGAAGAAAGAGAGGAGGAAAAAAAGCAAAACGGAAAAACACAAAATGCCCGGGGGCTGAAGGGGTTAATGGTAAACCCTTTGGTCGTATCTGGTCCATTGCGAACCTTTCTGCAGTGCATTGCGGTTATATTGCTGTGATGCACTGTTGGAAAATCCCCAAATTTAAAGGGACAGATTCCTTGGGATGAAGCAGTCGTTGGGTGGGTTCCTCCTCTAACCCTTTAAGAGCAACCCTAAGATTGTAATAACTGGGGTGTGGACAGATTTATTTAGTCTTAATAGGTTATATTGTAGCTTTCCGCTTGCCTCGATGGCCTTTGTCATGTGTAATAATGAATTATCTCCGCAGTTCCAGGTCCTTCCACCACCTTAAGTACAATGCAGCTGTTCTCCAAGCAAAACCCTTCAAGACAGGAGGTGACAAAACTGGTACAGCAAGTGAAAGCCAACGGAGCCGGCCTGACCGTCCTGAGGCGGGAGCTGTCCGAGGTCCGCACCAAGGTACAGGAGCAGCAGAAACAGCTTCAAGACCAGGACCAGAAACTTCTAGAACAAACCCAAATCATTGGCGAGCAGAACGTGCGCCTCGCCGAGCTAGAGCACAAACTGCGGGATGTGATGGAAAGCGCGGTAGGACCCTCCGGAGCTGGTCCTAGTGATGACTCCCCCCAGAAACGGAAAAAAGTAGTGGGGGACGTGGACAGTCCTAGGAAATCAAAGCGTCTCCGAACCCGGAAGTAACAGTTTGAAACAAAAAAGTAAAAAAAACAAACATTTTAGCTAGCGGCATGGTTATTGGACTGGTTACTGGTGGGCAACCGGGGCGCAACTGGACCGCAGCTTTATAGGGTCCACTCCACCCTTCAATGCAGATCAATGCCACCACCAGATGACGAGCACCTTGCAGGTTATTCCTTAGCTCCAGACGTTCTTAGGTTTTTCTTGTTTTTTTCTGTTTTTATTATTTTGCAGCCACTAGGACGTAGGTTACAGTGGAAACGTTACTGCTGTTGATGGATCCACATGAAGCTTTTATCACAGCACAAGTCACTACATTAGATCCTGGCAGAGTGGACGCTCTTATTGAGAAACCTATTTATTTAATGAACCGGGGTCCTTTCTGCGGCACTATGATTCTGTCCACACATCTGTAATGGTCTGCAAAAAGAGAAAAAAATAACACAACTTTGCTAATATGAATTGCCGTTTTGTACATACACGGTTCTACATTCTACTTCCATTTTGAAGTTGTAGTCTGTTACCGTGGAGATGCACGGTTCTACATTCTATCCCTTCCTTTTTGAAGTTGTAGTCTGTTACCGTGGAGACACATGGTTCTACATTCTACTTCCTTTTTGAAGTTGTAGTCTGTTACCGTGGAGATGCACGGTTCTACATTCTATCCCTTCCTTTTTGAAGTTGTAGTCTGTTACCGTGGAGACACATGGTTCTAAATTCTACTTCCTTTTTGAAGTTGTAGTCTGTTACCGTGGAGACACATGGTTCTACATTCTACTTCCTTTTTGAAGTTGTAGTCTGTTACCATGGAGACACATGGTTCTACATTCTACTTCCTTTTTGAAGTTGTAGTCTGTTACCATGGAGACACATGGTTCTACATTCTACTTGCTTTTTGAAGTTGTAGTCTGTTACCGTGGAGATGCATGGTTCTACATTCTATCCCTTCCTTTTTGAAGTTGTAGTCTGTTACCGTGGAGACACACGGTTCAAGATTCTATCTTCTTCCTTTTTAAAGTTTGTGGAGCATTATTTTTTTTTTTTTTTCTTTTGCAGATATTCTTGTACTCTACACTCCAGCTGCTGCTGAACTACAACTCCCAACATGCTCTCGATCGAGGGTCGTAGTGTTGCAGCAGCTGAAGTGCGAAGGTTGGTGATCCCTGCTATATTATTGGGGGGTCCGGAAGTGCTATCCCCGCTGACTTCTAGAAAAAGCCATGCCCCTTCTGCTCTAGATGGGGGCTTCCATTGAAAGCTATAGGACTGCCCCCTTTTTTTTTTTTTTCTTTTTTTTTTCTTGTGATGAGGGTGTCAGTGTCAGACCCCAACCCCCTCACCCTCCCCCACATTAAAATTGCATTTGGTGCCTACACCTAGACCATGCAGCCTTTCTGTTCCCTGAACCAGAGGTGACGCAGTACGTACCCTGGCGGTTCAGCTGGCAGAATTGTGTAATTTCTAGACTACCCATTTTAAGACACGACACCCATGACTATGAACTAGCTCCAGTGCGGAGCTCGCTGACTGCTGAAGTGAGAGCAGATCACTAATGAGCCAACATTAATTTTAGGATTCTCCTCCATACCTAGCACCTTACCCCCACCCCCGTCCCCATAAGTGTTATTTATGTTCCGTTGGTTTTAGGTAACCGAACTCCTCAGTGCCTATTTTCCTGTAAACAGACGCGTAACATCCAGACGTCGGACTGTCTTGAGAAGAAAACGGCAGATTGGTAATTGTGACACTGTCCCTTTAATTTGAGTTCAGTGCTGGATACTGGTTTATGATTCACTAATGTCCTGAAAAGAAGAAAAAAAAACAAATATCCAGTCTTTGTAAAACATCACTTAGACTTGAATTGTGTATACACCGTATATATATATCCGTATAAATATATATTATACCTTTTTTCCTTGTGACTTACATTCTTATTTATTCACAAATGGGGGTGTACACACTTATGGGCATCAAAACATTTGCAGCCACTTGTTGCAGTCGTGCATCCGAAAATAAGTCAACATTATTTCCAAAAGTTGTTTCAAGGATCTCCATCTCCTACCGTTTTGTGTTCGCAGCTCCCATGCAGACCGATGTGTTCCCAAACATGGTGTAGAGTCCGCTCCTGAGGCTGTGTGTTACTCCCATAATATCCTATAGGCAGCAGGTTTGGAGATGCATAGGAGCTGTATACAAAAAACGGTGGGGAGGTTTTTCTTTAAGGCCACAGGCCAGGTCGCTTCGGGTTTTACTTGATGCACCCGGAGAAATAATGGGGCAGGGGGAGGCTTATGGGGCAATTTTTGGTAAACCACTTCTTTTTGGGGAGGACAATTGCACCCAGGTTATTCATGAACTGCTACTATAGAATAGGTGATAACTTGCTACAGGGGGGGGGGGGGGGAGGGGAGGGGAGGGGCGAAGATGGATGGGACCCCCACCAAGCAGGGGCTCTGAAATTACTCATTGGAAACACGTGATGAGCATGCATGTATTCCACCGCTCCATTCTTGGGCAGCCCTATTGAGGGTGAGTGGTGCACATGCGTGGTCATCACTCGATTCAGATTCCAGTGGGGGTCCCCGGTCTGACCGCCACTGATCCGCTAGCTATATTTTGCATAGGTGATATGTTGGGAATAAGCCTTTAGGATGCCCAAGCAAATAAGTCACCTGAATTTTGCCCCTTTTTTCATGGGTCCTTCTATCTCATGTATGTGGTTGGGGGTATTGGAGGGGGTCTCCTGACTTTTCCGAGAGTTGAGGAATAAGGATTCAGGGTTTCTGCACCCCATCCTTGTTGTTCTTTGTAGATATAAGCAGCTGCCAAAGGTGAGTAAAGGTGGAATAACCACTGTCCCCATTCCCCTAGGAAGCAACTGGTTTTCCAGGATAACCTTGTATGCGGCTTGGTTCATACATCCTTCGCAAAGTTTAATCTGCCCAATTCCAGCCTTGATGAAGCATCACCAGATCATCACCGATCCTCCACCAAATTTCACAGTGGGTGCAAGACACTGTGGCTTGTACGCCTCTCCAGGTCTCCATCTAACCATTAGACCAGGTGTTGGGCAAAGCTGAAAATTACTCATCAGAGAAGATTACCTTACTCCAGTCCAAATGGGCAGATTAAACTTTGCGAAGGGCGTATGAATCAAGCTGCATACAAGGTTATCCTGGAAAACCAGTTGCTTCCTTCTGCTCAGGCAATGTTCCCCAACTCTGAGGACTGTTTTTTCCAGCAGGACAATACGCCATGCTACACAGCTAGGTCAATCAATGTGTGGATGAAGGACCACCACATCAAAACCCTGTCATGGCCAGCCCAATCCCCAGACCTGAACCCCGTTGAAAACCTCTGGAATGTAATCAAGAGGAATTTTGATAGTCACAAGCCATCAAACAAAAACCTGCTTACATTTTTGCGCCAGGAGTGGCATAAGGTCACCCAAAAGCAGTATGAAGACTGGAGGAAAGCAGCCAAGACGCAGGAAAGCCGGGATTAATAATCATGGTCATTCCACAAAATATTGATTTCTGAATCTTCCTGAGATAAAACATTAGTAGTTGTTTCGAAATGACCATGAACTTGTTTTCTTTGCATTATTTGAGGTCTGAAAGCAATACATTGTTCTATTATTTTCACCATTTCTCAATTTCAGAAAAAAAAATTTTTTGCTTGGAAATTCAGAGACGTCCTCAGTAGATTATAGAATAAAAAACAATTCCCATTTCACTCAAAAATATAAAGGGAAAAATCAGAAACTGGAAATGTGGAAGTGGTTTCTTAATTGTTGCCAGCGATGGATGTATCTACGTTGACACGAGGAGCTGCTGATAAGTCTTTGATCTTTTTTTTGTTTCTGTGGTAACGAATGTTACATCACATGAAAGCTTTATGTGTCTAATATACACTATAGTTCAAAAGTTTGGGGTCACTTAGATATTTCCTTATTTTTTTTTTTTTTTTTTTTTTTTTTATAAAGAAAAGCACTTTTTTTTTTTTTTTTTCAAAGAAGCTAACATATTAATCAAATCCCCTCTATACATTGTTAATGTGGTGAATGTCTTTTCTAGCTGCAAATGTCCGGTTTTTTAGGGGTGGTTCACCCATATTTTTTATTGTCTAGATCGATATTATATTGAGAAACAATGTTTCTCTCAAATACCTTTGTGTTGTCAATAGTGCCTGTGAGAGGCGCTATTGCAGACCGCTGCTCCCCGTCCAGTGACGTACCCGTCCAATGCTGCCTCGTCACATCCGTGCAGCCGGCTACAGTCTTCCAGACTCTGAGCTGTGAGCGGTATTTAACTGCTGTCACAGCCCATTTGCTCCCCCCTCCTCCTCCCTCCTAGCACAGCACGGCGCGTCTCCTGCACCCCCCTCCCTCCTCGCAGAACGCTGCAAGCAAGAGACGTGCTGTGAGGGAGGAAGAGCAGGGAGCAGATGGGCTCAGAATGTAGCCGGCTGCACGGATGTGACGAGGCAGCATTGGATGGGTACGTCACTGGACGGGGAGCAGCGGTCTGCAATAGCGCCTCTCACAGGCACTATTGACAACACAAGGTATTTGAGAGAAACATTGTTTCTCAATATAATATCGATCTAGACAATAAAAAATATGGGTGAACCACCCCTTTAATGCAATATCTACATAGGTGTATAGAGGTCCATTTCCAACAACCACCACTCCAGTGTTCTAATGGTACATTGTATTTGCTAACTGTGTTAAAAGGCTAATGGATGTTTAAAAATCCTTTGAAAACTCTTGTGCAAGTTTGTTAGCACAGTTGAAAACAGTTTTGCTGATTAGAGAAGTTATAAAACTGACCTTCCTTTGAGCTAGTTGAGAATCTGGAGCATTACATTTGTTGGTTCCATTAAACTCTCAAAATGGGCAGAAAAAGAGAACTTTTATGTGAAACTCGACCGTCTATTCTTGTTCTTAGAAATGAAGGATATTCCATGCGAGAAATTGCCAAGAAACTAAAGATTTCCTACAACGGTGTGTACTACTCCCTTTAGAGGAGAGCACAAACAGGCTCTAACCAGAGTAGAAAGAAGTGGAGGCCGCGCTGCACAACTGAGCAACAAGACAAGGACATTACAGTCTCTAGTGTGAGAAATCCACGCCTCACAGGTCCTCAACTGGCAGCTCCATTACATAGTACCCGCAAAACGCCAGTGTCACCGTCTACAGTGAAGAGGCGACTCCGGGATGCCGGCCTTCAAGGCAGAGTGGCAAAGAAAAAGCCATATCTGAGACTGGCTAATAAAAGGAAAAGATTAATATGGGCAAAAGAACACAGACATTAGACAGAGGAAGATTGGAAAAAAGTGTTATGGACAGACGAATCTGTGTTTGGATCACACAGAAGAACATTTGTGAGACGCAGAACTACTGAGAAGATGCTGGAAGACTGCCTGATGCCATCTGTCAAGCATGGTGGAGGTAATGTAATGGTCTAGGGTTGCTTTGGTGTTGGTAAAGTGGGAGATTTATACAAGGTAAATGGGATTTTGAATAAGGAAGGCTATCACTCCATTTTGCAGCACCATGCCATCCCCTGTGGATAGCGCTTGATTGGAGCCAATTTCATCCTGCAACAGGACAATGACCCAAAGCACACCTCCAAATTATGCATGAACTATTTAGGGAAGAAGCCGGCAGCTGGTATTATCTGTAATGGAGGGGCCCAGTCACCAGATCTCAACCCTATAGAGCTGTTGTGGGAGCAGCTTGACCGTATGGTGCCAAAAAGTGCCCATCAAGCCAATACAACTTGTGGAGGGGGGAAGCATGGGGCGAAATATCTCCAGATTACCTCCGCAAATTAACACCTAGAATGCCAAAGGTCTGCAAAGCTGGAATTGCTGCAATGAAGCATTCTGTGCCGAAAGCAAAGTGTGAAGAGAAAATTATTTCACGTCAAAATCATTATTTCTAACCTCGTCACTGTCTGGACGATATTCTCTATTCATTATGCAACTCATGTGATAAATAAAAGGATGCTTCATGGAAAAGGCTAAATTGTCTAGGGGACCCCACACATTTAAACATTTGAACTGTAGTGTGTGTGTGTGTGTCTGCTAGAGGAATTCTCACCGTTGCATGTACAATCACGACATTTTGCACAGGCACCCCATTTGACTCAGGGAGGGTCATAAACTATGTTTTGAGAGGAAATTTTAACCCCGCTCTTTAGTTATTTGCGAAAAAAAACTGCCTCCATTAAAGTCAATGGAGCTGGGACCCACAATGCAGCCAGAACGTCAGAAGAATGTTGGTGTGTCACAATGCTGCTAGGGAAAGAGATGGACAAAGAGATAGAGACAAGACAGAGACAGGGTAAGAGTTGGACACAAAGAGACAGACAGGGAAAGAGACAGACAGAGACATGTAACAGACAGGGAAAGAGACAGCGAGACAAAGGGCTGCTTCTCACTTGCGAGTTTCTCGCAGTAGAGCAATGCGAGAAAATCTCGCATTGGAATCGGACACATGTTAGTGAATGATTCAGCTCTCATCTGCGATTTTTTTTTTTTTTTCTCAGTCCAAATCGGACTGAGAAAAAAATCGCAGCATGATGCTTTTTTGCGAGTTTCTACTGCAAGTTTCTCCAATGCAAGTCTATGGGAGCGTGTAAAAAATCGGATGTCACGGGACGGCACTCACACCATCCCAGTGACATGCGATTTTCTAAATACATTTCTCGCAGGTTTCCTAAAACACTGGAAACGAGCGATGTCTCCCAATGTCTGTCAATCACTATTCTCTCTCTGTCGGTCCGTCACTATCTCTGTCCCTCTCTCACAGTCTGTCGGTCATTTTCCCCTCCTCTCTCATACTCACCGTTCCCCGATCCGCGGCGCTGCACGGCGTTCTCACTGCTGCCGCGGCTTTTACTATTTTGAAAAAGCCGGCCGCTCATTAAACAATCTCGTATTCCCTGCTTTCCCCGCCCACAGGCGCCTATGATTGGTTGCAGTGAGACACGCCCCCACGCTGAGTGACAGGTGTCTCACTGCACCCAATCACAGCAGCCGGTGGGCGTGTCTATACTGTGCAGTGAAATAAATAATTTAAAAAAATGGCGTGTGGTCCCCCCCAATTTTAATACCAGCCAGATAAAGCCATACGGCTGAAGGCTGGTATTCTCAGGATGGGGAGCTCCACGTTATGGGGAGCCCCCCAGCCTAACAATATCAGCCAGCAGCCGCCCAGAATTGCCGCATACATTATATGCGACAGTTCTGGGACTGTACCCGGCTCTTCCGGATTTGCCCTGGTGCGTTGGCAAATCGGGGTAATAAGGAGTTAATGGCAGCCCATAGCTGCCAATAAGTCCTAGATAAACGCTGAATTTCAGGAAAGCAAAGTTTGATCAACTTAGAGAAGACCTTCGCCAAATTGATTGGGACAATGTCCTCAAAAATGGGAGCACAGAAAATAAGTGGGAAATTTTTAAATCGGTATTAAACACCCACTGCGAGCGAGCCATACCATACGGAAATAAAAGGGCTAGGAACAGGAGGAAACCAATGTGGCTAAATAAGGATGTAAAAGGGGCAATGAATAATAAGAAAAAGGCATTTAAAAAGCTAAAACAAGAAGGCAGCGAGGAAGCATTAAAAATATATAGAGAAAAAAATAAAATGTGTAAAAAACAAATATATTTAGCAAAAGTAGAAACTGAGAGACTCATTGCTAAGGAAAGCAAAACAAATCCCAAACTATTCTTTAATTATATAAACAGAAAAAAGATTAAAATTGATAGTGTTGGCCCTTTAAAGAATAATGAGGGTAAAATCATAGAAAGCGATGTGGGAAAAGCAAATGTTTTAAATACTTTTTTCTCAACTGTGTTCACACAGGAAAAGCATATGCCAGGGGAAATGCAGAGTGATCATGTAGATGCCCCATTAAGTATGACCTGCCTAACCCAGGAAGAAGTGCAGAACCGACTTAGTAACATTAAAATTGACAAATCACCAGGCCCTGATGGCATTCACCCTCGGGTATTAAGGGAGTTAAGTAATGTGATAGACAGGCCTCTATTCCTTTTATTTAAAGACTCTATAGAAACTGGGTCTGTTCCACTGGATTGGCGGCTAGCAAATGTGGTACCAATATTCAAAAAAGGGTGCAAAAGGGAACCTGGAAACTATAGGCCGGTAAGCTTAACATCTGTTGTGGGTAAAATGTTTGAAGGGTTTTTAAGGGATACTATTATGGAATGTCTCAATGTTAATAACTGTTTAACTCCATATCAACATGGATTTATGAAGGATCGCTCCTGTCAAACTAACCTGATCAGCTTCTATGAGGATGTAAGCTCTCACATGGACCGAGGAGAATCATTGGATGTCATTTATCTCGACTTCGGTAAAGCATTTGACACTGTCCCACATAAAAGACTGCTAAGTAAAATGAGAAAGCTTGGGCTCGGGGAAAATGTGTGTAGATGGGTAGGTAGCTGGCTTAGTGGTAGAAAACAAAGAGTGGTTATTAATGGTGCATACTCAGATTGGGCCAGGGTTACTAGTGGGGTGCCACAGGGGTCTGTATTGGGGCCCCTACTATTTAATATATTTATTAATGATCTGGTGGATGGTTTACAGAGTAAAATATCAGTATTTGCAGATGATACAAAACTATGTAAGGTAGTTAACACAAAGGAGGACAGTTTGCAACTACAGATGGACTTGAGTAAATTGGAGAATTGGGCTGAAAAATGGCAAATGAGGTTTAACACAGATAAGTGTAAGGTTATGCACATTGGAAGGAGAAACAGATGCTACGATTACTTACTAAATGGGAAACTGCTGGGGAAATCAGACATGGAAAAAGACTTAGGCATCTTAGTGAATAAGAATCTAAATTGGAGTGCCCAGTGTCAGGCAGCAGCCACCAAAGCAAATAGGGTGATGGGATGCATTAGAAGAGGTCTGGGGGCACGAGATGAAAACATCATTCTCCCTCTGTACAAATCACTAGTCAGACCACACTTGGAGTATTGTGTGCAATTTTGGGCGCCGGTGCTGAAGAAAGACATTACTGAACTTGAAAGGGTTCAGAGGCGGGCTACTAAAATAATAAATGGAATGGGTGCATTACAATACACGGAAAGGTTATCAAAATTAGGTCTATTTACTCTAGAAAAGAGAAGACTTAGGGGAGACCTAATGAATATGTACAAATATATCAGAGGGCCATATAGAGATCTCTCCCATGATCTGTTTGTACCAAGGACTATGACAAGAACAAGGGGGCATTCTTTTCGATTGGAGGAAAGAAAATTCCTACATCAGCATAGAAGAGGGTTCTTCACGGTAAGAGCAGTGAGGCTCTGGAACTCTCTTCCTGAGGAAGTGGTGATGGCCAACTCACTGAATGAATTTAAGAGAGGAATGGATGCATTTCTTGTTAGCAAAAGTATAGAAGGTTATAAATAGCATAATCTTACAGGTAGATAGAAGAGCGACCAAGATTATTAGAGGAATGGGTGGGCTGCAATACCAAGACAGGTTATTAAACTTGGGGTTAGTTAGTTAGGAAAAACAAAGGCTTAGGGGGATCTAATCACAATGTATAAATATAAGAGGCGACAGTACAGAGACCTTTCCAAAGATCTCTTTACACCTAGGCCTGCGACTGGAACACGGGGGCATCCGCTACGTCTTGAGGAAAGAATGTTTTATCATAATCACAGATGAGGATTCTTTACTGTACGAGCAGTGAGACTATGGAGCTCTCTGCCGTATGATGTTGTATTGAGGGATTCACAAGTAAAATTTAAGCAGAGCCTGATCGCATTAATTGAAAAATATAATATTACCAGTTATGTATATTGGATTTTATGACAGGGTGTTGATCCAGGGAACTAGTCTGATTGCCGGATGTGGAGTCAGGAAGGAATTTTTTTCCCCATTTGAGCTTATTTGACACATTGGGGTTTTTTTGCCTTCCTCTGGATCAACATGTTAGGCTACGGGTTGAACTAGATGGACTTAGAGTCTCCCTTCAACCTTAAAAACTATGAAACTATGAAACATGTCAGGCGTCTCCCCGAGATACCTTCCATGATTAATCTGTAAGTTACAGTAAATAAACACACACACACATGAAAAAATCCTTTATTAGAAATAAAAAACACAAACAAATTCCCTCATTACAAATTTAATAAGCCCCAAAAAGCCCTCCATATCCGGCGTACTCCACGGACCTCCAGCGTCGCATCCAGCATGAAGGTGACAGGAGCTGCAGAAGACACCGCCGCTCCGGTCACCTCCACACAGCAACTGAGGTGAGTAGCGCGATCAGCTGAGCTGTCACTGAGGTTAATCGCGGCCACCGCTGGATCCAGTGAGAGCGGGTAACCTCAGTGACAGCTCAGCCGATCGCGCTACTCACCTCAGTTGCTGCTTGGAGGTGACCGGAGCGGCGGTGTCTTCTGCAGCTCCTGTCCCCTTCATGCTGGAAGCGACGCTGGAGGTCCGTGGATTACGCCGGACAAGGAGGGCTTTTTGGGGCTTATTAAATTGGTAATGAGGGAATTTGTTTGTGTTTTTTATTTCTAATAAAGGATTTTTTCATGTGTGTGTGTTTATTTACTGTAACTTACAGATTAATCATGGAGGGTGTCTCATAGACGCCTGACATGATTAATCTAGGATTTAGTGGCAGCTATGGGCTGCCATTAACTCCTTATTACCCCGATTTGCCAACGCACCAGGGCAAATCGGGAAGAGCCGGGTACAGCCCCAGAACTGTCACATCTAATGTATGCGGCAATTCTGGGCGGCTGCTGGCTGATATTGTTAGGCTGGGGGGCTCCCCATAACGTGGAGCTCCCCATCCTGAGAATACCAGCCTTCAGCCGTATGGCTTTATCTGGCTGGTATTAAAATTGGGGGGGACCGCACGCCATTTTTTTTAATTATTTATTTCACTGCACAGTATAGACACGCCCACCGGCTGCTGTGATTGGGTGCAGTGAGACACCTGTCACTCAGCGTGGGGGCGTGTCTCACTGCAACCAATCATAAACTGAAAAATAAGGAGCGCTGATAGTGTAATACCAACAGATCGGTGAGGTAGATCAGGAAAAATACACTCACCTGAAAAGGTTGTGATAGTCACAACCACTGATAAAGCATAGGATGATGGCGTCTGCTGCAGCCCCACGTGGATGTGCATACAAATCAGAGTGAAGAGGGGGTTAATGCCGCGCATCAGCCAAAATGAAGATGTAGCACGTTGATGTTATAAACGTATTCTTTTATTCCATCGGTACGCGTTTCGAGGATATACCTCTTCTTCAGGACCAGTGCATCAACATAGTCAATGTCTATGTTGATGCACTGGTCCTGAAGAAGAGGTATATCCTCGAAACGCGTACCGATGGAATAAAAGAATACGTTTATAACATCAACGTGCTACATCTTCATTTTGGCTGATGCGCGGCATTAACCCCCTCTTCACTCTGATTTGTATGCAACCAATCATAGGCGCCTGGGAAAGCAGGGAATACGAGATTGTTTAATGAGCGGCCGGCTTTTTCAAAATAGTAAAAGCCGCCGGAGCAGTGTGAACGCTGTGCAGCGCAGCGCCGGGGATCGGTGAGTATGAGAGAGGGCAGCTAACTTCAGTCACTCGGGGGATTAGTGGTCACCGGTGAGCCCTTCACTGGTGACCGCTAATCAGGACGCGGCACAGACAGAGCCGCAGCATGACAATGAAGTCAGGTTAAGTTCACCCGAGTTCATTCTGATCGTGCGGCTCTGTCTGTGTTTGCTGTCATCTGCCATTCAGCTCTGCTGTCAGCGGCCATGTAGCAGCGCTGAATGGCAGATGACATAGTAAAAAATACGCATTACACACGCATTACACGCGCTAGTAAAATCATTAATTTATTCAGAAAAAGCATCGCACTTGCGTTGCACTCGCACCTAACGTGAACTAAAATCAGCCGAGTTTTTTTCAGCCCAGTCGGACCGATTTTACTCGCATAATGTGTTTCCAGCCTAAGGGTGGAAACACATCTATGCGAGTAAAATCGGTCCGACTGGGCTGAAAAAAACTCGGCTGATTTTAGTTCACGTTAGGTGCGAGTGCAACGCAAGTGCGATGCTATTTCTGAGATTTTACTAGCGTGTGTAATGCGTGTGTAATGCGTGTGTAATGCGTGTGTAATGCGTGTGTAATGCGTATTTTTTACTATGTCATCTGCCATTCAGCGCTGCTACATGGCCGCTGACAGCAGACACAGACAGCCATGTAGCAGCGGTGAATGGCAGATGACAGCAGACACAGACAGAGCCGCACTGTCAGAATGAACTCAGGTGAACTTCACCCGACTTCATTGTCATGCTGCGGCTCTGTCTGTGTCGCGCCCTGATTAGCGGTCACCTGTGAAGACTCACCGGTGACCGCTAATCTCCTGAGTAACTGAAGTTAGCAGCCCTCTCTCATACTCACCAATCCCCGATCCCCGGCGCTGCACGGCATTCTCACTGCTCCGGCGGCTTTTACTGTTTTGAAAAAGCCGGCCGCCCATTAAACAATTTCGTATTCCCTGCTTTCCCCGCCCACCAGCGCCTATGATTGGTTACAGTGAGACACGCCCCCACTCTGAGTGACAGGTGTCACACTGCACCCAATCACAGCAGCCGGTGGGCGGGTCTATACTGTGCAGTGAAATAAATAAATAAATAATTAAAAAAAACGGCGTGCGGTCCCCCCCAATTTTAATACCAGCCAGATAAAGCCATACGGCTGAAGGCTGGTATTCTCAGGATGGGGAGCTCCACGTTATGGGGAGCCCCCCACCCTAACAATATCAGCCAACAGCCGCCCAGAATTGCCGCATACATTATATGCGACAGTTCTGGGACTGTACCCGGCTCTTCCCGATTTACCCTGGTGCGTTGGCAAATCGGGGTAATAAGGAGTTATTGGCAGCCCATAGCTGCCAATAAGTCCTAGATTAATCATGTCAGGCGTCTATGAGACACCCTCCATGATTAATCTGTAAGTTACAGTAAATAAACACACACGCCCGAAAAAATCCTTTATTAGAAATAAAAAACACAAACACATTCCCTCATTACCAATTTATTAACCCCGACAAACCCTCCATGTCCGGCGTAATCCACGGACTCCAGCGTCGCTTCCAGCATGCAGGTGACAGGAGCTGCAGAAGACACCGCCGCTCCGGTCACCTCCAAGCAGCAACTGAGGTGAGTAGCGCGATCTGCTGAGGTGTCACTGAGGTTACCCGCTGTCACCGCTGGATCCAGTGACAGCGGGTAACCTCAGTGACACCTCAGCAGATCGCGCTACTCACCTCAGTTGCTGCTTGGAGGTGACCGGAGCGGCGGTGTCTTCTGCAGCTCCTGTCACCTGCATGCTGGAAGCGACGCTGGAGTCCGTGGATTACGCCGGACATGGAGGGTTTGTCGGGGTTAATAAATTGGTAATGAGGGAATGTGTTTGTGTTTTTTATTTCCAATAAAGGATTTTTTCATGTGTGTGTGTTTATTTACTGTAACTTACAGATTAATCATGGAGGGTGTCTCATAGACGCCTGACATGATTAATCTAGGACTTATTGGCAGCTATGGGCTGCCAATAACTCCTTATTACCCCGATTTGCCAACGCACCAGGGTAAATTGGGAAGAGCCGGGTACAGTCCCAGAACTGTCGCATATAATGTATGCGGCAATTCTGGGCGGCTGTTGGCTGATATTGTTAGGGTGGGGGGCTCCCCATAACGTGGAGCTCCCCATCCTGAGAATACCAGCCTTCAGCCGTATGGCTTTATCTGGCTGGTATTAAAATTGGGGGGGACCGCACGCCATTTTTTTTAATTATTTATTTATTTATTTCACTGCACAGTATAGACCCGCCCACCGGCTGCTGTGATTGGTTGCAGTGAGACACCTGTCACTCAGCGTGGGGGCGTGTCTCACTGCAACCAATCATAGGCGCCTGTGGGCGGGGAAAGCAGGGAATACGAGATTGTTTAATGAGCGGCCGGCTTTTTCAAAATAGTAAAAGCCGCCGGAGCAGTGAGAATGCCGTGCAGCGCCGCGCTGGGGATCGGGGAACGGTGAGTATGAGAGAGGAGGGGAAAATGACCGACAGACTGTGAGAGAGGGACAGAGATAGTGACGGACCGACAGAGAGAGAATAGAGACCGAGAGGGAGAGACCGACTGACAGAGAATAGTGATTGACAGACATTGGGAGACATCGCTCGTTTCCAGTGTTTTAGGAAACATGCGAGAAATGTATTTAGAAAATCGGATGTCACTAGGATGGTGTGAGTGCTGTCCCGTGACATCCGATTTTTTACACGCTCCCATAGACTTGCATTGGAGAAACTCGCAGTAGAAACTCGCAAAAAAGCAGCATGCTGCGATTTTTTTCTCGGTCCGATTTGGACTGAGAAAAAAATCGCAGATGAGAGCTGAATCATTCACTAACATGTGTCCGATTCCAATGTGAGATTTTCTCGCATTACTCTACTGCGAGAAACTCGCAAGTGAGAAGCAGCCCTAAGAGCTAGAGAGACGGAGAGTGAGAGAGACCGATCCTAGGCAACATAGGGTACTACAGCTAGTCCATTAGAAAGCTAAGGGTATGTGCGCACGTTGCTTTTTACCTGCTTTTTGCCTGCTTTTTTGCTGCTTTTTCTTCTGCGCTGTTTAATGCCAAAATGGATGTGTTCTTCTATTCAAGCAAAGTCTATGGGAATTTGGGTTTCTTGTTCACACTATGTTGTTCAAAATGCTGCCTTTTTGTGGCAGAACTTTGGTTAAAAACTCGGCTTTTCAAACAAGCAACATGTCAATTGTTTTTGCCATTTGGGTTTTGCACTGCAAAGCTGAGTTTTTGACCAAAGTTCTGCCCCAAAAAGGCAGCATTTTGAACAACATAGTGTGAACAAGAAACCCAAATTCCCATAGACTTTGCTTGAATAGAAAAACACATCCATTTTGGCATTAAACAGCGCAGAAGAAAAAGCAGCAAAAAAGCAGGTAAAAAGCAGGTAAAAAGCAACGTGCGCAACAGAATATTTGTACACCTCGTCTAGCACTGGAGCAGTCACCAATGCTGTCCGTTGACTCATCTTAAATTGTATTGTCATTACTAATCATTACTTGTGTATACTGATGACATACTCAACATTTCTGACATCTATTACAAGTGCAGATCTCTTGATTTCCATTTGCCTGGCGGTCACACCCTGCGATGTGCTATAAATATTACACACTGTAGACTCACCTAGATGTCCAATGTGTCTTTGACAACTTTGGAAAATTCCTACCAACATATACTGTGTGTGTATGTATGTATATGTATATATATATATATAGACTATATATATATAATATATATATATATATATCTATATATATAAATTAAAAATTGGGTTTGTGTCTCCATTTTTCGAGAACCTTTTTACTTTTCCATCGGTGAAGCTGTGCGAGGACTTTTTTTTTTCTTTTTCAGGCCGTGCTGGCGTTTATTGAGATATATAAGACGTTCAGATCGCTCTTAAAGAGGCATGGTAACCGGAGAAAAACGCAATTCTGGCATTTATACTTTTTTTTTTTTTTTCTTCTCTTTACGGATTTTTCCAATTAAGTTAATTAATTTTATAGTGTGATAGACAAAGATCAGACTCCTCTGTTCACAGCAATATCACGTGTTTATTTTTTATTTTCATTGGAAGGAATAGGGTGTTGGTTCTTTTTCACTTTTTTTTTTAGCCACTTAAAGGGACTTGACCCTGCGATCATTCGCTTGTACGCTCCACATAATATTGTGGTCACCTTTGAAACTTAGCATATGTACTTTATGTTTTTACTCGCTTATACAGTATAGCCTTATTAATTCCGCACCGCTTTACAGGCGTCATTATCACTGTCCCCATTGGGGCTCACAATCTAAGTTCCCTATCAGTATGTGTCTGGGGGAAACTCATGCAAACACAGAGAGAACATGCAAAGTCCTGGCAGATCTTGTCCTTGGTGGGATTTGAACATGTGACAACAGTGCTGTAAAGCAACAGTGATAACCACTGAGCCACCATGCAGAGCTAACCACTGAACCACCATGCAGAGCTAACCATTTAGCCACCATGCTGAGCCAACCACTTAGACATCATGTAGGGCCAACCACTGAGCCATCATACAGAACCAACCACTGAGCCAACATGTAGCACCAACCACCATGCAGATCCAACCACTGTGCCACCACGGAGAGTCAACCACTTAGCCACCACAGAGAGCCAACCACTGAGCCATCTTGAAGAGCCAACCACTTAGCCACCAAGCAGAGCTAACCACCATGTAGCGCCAACCACTGAGTCACAATGGAGAGCAAACCATGAAGCCACCAGGCAGAGCCAGCCACTGCGCCGTCATGCAGGGCCAACCACTGAGCAACCATGGATAGGCAACCACTGAGCCATCATGCAGAACCAACCACTGAGCCACCATGTAGAACCAATCACTGAGCCACTATGTTTAGCCAACCACTGAGCCACCATGCAGAGCCAACCACTTAGCCATCATGCAGAGCCATTCATGGAGCCACCATGCAGGGCCAGCAACTGAGCCACCATGTACAGCCAACCACTGAACTGCCATGGAGAGCCAACCCCCGAGTCACCAAACAGAGCTAACCACTGAGCCACTATGCTGCCTGGCTTAGCACATATAGCTGAGCTTCAGAGAAGGACCAAGATGGCAGTGATGGAGTCCTCAGCAGCCATCCAGCTGTTAGAGTAACCCATCTGTGACCAGCACTATGGATAAGGACTGTATAGACAGAAACGTGTCAGTCCTTATGTATTTTTTTTCAAGTCACATTGTGACGTCTCCTCGGCACCGGCGGCGGCCGCAGGCGGTCAGGACAGAGCCTCTGTTTACTAAATCTCAAAACCTTAAGTGAGAGAAATTAAACCAGTTCCTTCTCGCACTCCTCCATTTACACTACAAACACTGGAGGACGTCTTGTTTGAGCTGTCACAATCCAGAAATGAGAAGGACACTTGAAGAATAATCTGTCCTGTGTGTAAACGTGAGGGAGAACTCCGCGGCCGCCCATTATATCACTTGTGTCCTCCATTGATCACCAGTTTTCCCCCCTTACAGCCTCTATTTCTAATTTTCAGTTGTCTCTGAGCTGGTGGGTGCAGACGAGCAGCCATGATGTCTCCCATACACATCACACAAAGATAACGAGGGGGAGAAATGGCTCATAAGTGGAGACAGATGTAGATTTCGCATTTAAGATTTATGGCAAAGTTTGTAATATTCGTTTGCTGAAGTGACAGCACCTGTTAACCCCTTCATGACGTATGACACACATGAACAGCAAATGTCAGATGATGGTGTAACAGCAGTGATAGGATCTTGCTCCCTTCGCTGCTGTTTAACCACTTAAATGCCACTGTCAATGGCTCCAGAGTCAACAAGAAAAACCTGGTACATTGCTTGAGAGCAGTGGGCAACAACCGGATCCCCAAATTAGAAATGATCAGCTCATGTTTATTATTAACTGCTTTCATCTCTAGATCTATTTCTGCAGACGCTATAGACAACCAGAACAATCTTACTGTGAGGCGATCATTGTAAATAAGGGCCCAGTTACTTCTGCAGACGCTATAGACAACCAGAACGATCTTACTGTGAGGCGATCATTGTAAATAAGGGCCCAGTTACTTCTGCAGTCGCTATAGACAACCAGAACGATCTTACTGTGAGGCAATTCTCGTAAGTGAGGCCCCAGTTACTTCTGCAGTCGCTATAGACAACCAGAATGATCTTACTGTGAGGCAATACTTATAAATGAGGCCCAGTTACTTCTGCAGGGGCTATAGGCAACCAGAACAATCTTACTGTGAGGCGATTATTGTAAATGAAGCCCTAGTTACTTCTGCAGTCGCTATAGGCAACCAGAACAATCTTACTGTGAGGCGATTATTGTAAATGAAGCCCTAGTTACTTCTGCAGTCGCTATAGGCAACCAGAACAATCTTACTGTGAGGCGATTATTGTAAATTAAGCCCTAGTTACTTCTGCAGTCGCTATAGACAACTAGAACGATCTTACTGTGAGGCGATTCTCATAAATGAGGCCATAGTTACTTCTGCACTGGCTAAGCTTTTAAAAAAAATTTAGGCCATATGGCCAATCAAATGGTTTGATCCCGGCTTCGGACAGAAGAATGATATTATCTGGTCCTTTTTACTGCCAATGAAGGCCATGTAATCGACAACCCCCCTCCCCTACAAAAAAAATGGTGGAATTGTGGTGTTGTTTTTATTGTCACCATTTTGCCTGCACATGGCATTTATTTCTCTTTCTCGGGACATTACACGCTACAATTAATGGTGTCATTCAAAATTACAACTTAAAGAAAATAAAAATTAAATAAATAGATATATGTCAATCACCTGATCATCCTCAGTAAAATGTGTATTCAGTGTAGACAGAGTTTCCCATTACTGATATACTAGACAGTTGGTTCTTTTAAAATTCTATGGAAGAGGGAGGAGGTAAGAGGCCGATACAGACATTCTGCTGCAAGTTCTCCTGAAACCACAACACAGACATTCTGCTGCAAGTTCTCCTGAAACCACAACACAGACATTCTGCTACAAGTTTTCCTGAAATCATGACACATATTCTGCTGCAAGTTCTCATGAAACCACGACAATTCGGCTGTAAGTTCTTCTAAAACCACGGCACAGACATTCTGCTGAAAGTTCTCTTGAAACCACAGCACAGACATTCTGCTTCAAGTTCTCTTGAAATCATGACACATATATTCTGCTGCAAGTTCTCCTGAAGTTACGACACACATTCTGCTGCAAGTTCTCCTGAAACCACAGCACAGACATTCTGCTGCAAGTTTTCCTGAAATCATGACACATATATTCTGCTGCAAGTTCTCATGAAATCACGGCACAGACATTCGGCTGTCAGTTCTTCTGAAACCATGGCACAGACATTCTGCTTCAAGTTCTCCTAAAACCACAGCACAGACACTCCGCTGCAAGTGCTCCTGAAAGCACAGCACATTCTGCTGCAAGTTCTCCTGAAACCATGATAGATATTCTGCTGCAAATTCTCCTGAAACCACAGCACAGACTTTCCGCTGCAAGTTCTCCTGAAACCACGACACACATTCTGCTGCAAGTTCTCCTGAAACCACGACACACATTCTGCTGCAAGTTCTCCTGAAACCACAGCACAGACATTCTGCTGCAAGTTTTCCTGAAATCATGACACATATATTCTGCTGCAAATTCTCATGAAATCACGGCACAGACATTCGGCTGTAAGTTCTTCTGAAACCATGGCACAGACATTCTGCTTCAAGTTCTCCTAAAACCACAGCACAGACACTCCGCTGCAAGTGCTCCTGAAAGCACAGCACATTCTGCTGCAAGTTCTCCTGAAACCATGATAGATATTCTGCTGCAAATTCTCCTGAAACCACAGCACAGACTTTCCGCTGCAAGTTCTGCTGAAACCACGACACACATTCTGCTGCAAGTTCTCCTGAAACCACGACACACATTCTGCTGCAAGTTCTCCTGAAACCACAGCACAGACATTCTGCTGCAAGATTTCCTGAAATCATGACACATATATTCTGCTGCAAATTCTCATGAAATCACGGCACAGACATTCGGCTGTAAGTTCTTCTGAAACCATGGCACAGACATTCTGCTTCAAGTTCTCCTGAAGTTACGACACAAACATTCTGCTGCAAGTTCTCCTAAAACCACAGCACAGATATACCGCTGCAAGTGCTCCTGAAAGCCCAGCACATTCTGCTGCAAGTTCTCCTGAAACCATGATAGATATTCTGCTGCAAATTCTCCTGAAACTACAGCACAGACTTTCCGCTGCAAATTCTCCTGAAACCACGACACATTCTGCTGCAAGTTCTCCTGAAACGACGACACACATTCTGCTGCAAATTCTCCTGAAACCACGACACATTCTGCTGCAAGTTCTCCTGAAACGACGACACACATTCTGCTGCAAATTCTCCTGAAACTATGGCAAAGACATTCTGCTGCAAGTTCTCCTGAAACCACAACACGGACATTCCTCTGCAAGTTCTTCTGAAACTATGGGACAGAAACTCTGCTGCAAGTTCTCATGAAACCACAGCACAAACATTCTGGTGGAAGTTCTCTTGACACCACAGTTTAGATTTCTCCATAGAACGTCATGAGCACTAACCACCAGCTCCTATCTCAGTAATGTAACAATCAGTGGTCACTGAATACGCATTTTCCCATGAACTGAGAACTTAAATCAGTCCAGGAGGAGAAAGAAGCCGATTTCTCTGATAAGATATATTACAAAGTTTCCTATTTTCACGTGTTCTATTGATTTACGAGAAGAAAAAAAATAAAATAAACGTAAACATTTCTTCTTTTTTAGAGCTTTACCGACATCCAGACATCTCCCCTGCGATGGTCACCACATTAACCCTTAACGGGAAGCAGCGGACCGAGCCGACCAGCTAATATTTATCTAAACTGGGAGAGAACAATCCTTCCAATGACTTTCCGCTCGGAGCCGTATCAGATTGGATGCGGCCTCCTTCCTCTGGATATTTGTTGACTTGTATCAGCAGGTAGCGCGAGACGCGCGTGGAGACAATGTACAAAGGTATAATAGAAAATACTCCAACCTTTCCTGAGGAAATGGAGCAGCGGCCGCCGGTATGCGACAGCTGCGGTCATAGTTTATAGGAGTCGGGAAGAATTTTCAGCCATAAAAAAAAAATATTTAAAGGGATATTCTTAAGTTTGAATGTTTTTTACTATGTGAATAGGGGATAACTTCCAAACTTGGGAATACCCCTTTCAAAAGAGATCTGAAAACTGCAGTACTTAAAGGGATATTCTTAAATTTATAAGTTATTTACTATCCGAATAGGGGATAACTTCCAAACTTGGGAATACCCCTTTAAAAAGAGATCTGAAAACTGCAGCATTTAAAGGGATATTCTTAAATTTGAACATTATTTACTATCCGAATAGGGGATAACTTCCAAACCCCTTTAAAACGAGATCTGAAAACTGCAGTACTTAAAGGGATATTCTTAAGTTTATACGTTATTTACTATCCGAATAGGAGATAACTTCCAACCTTGGGAATACCCCTTTAAAAAGAGATCTGAAAACTGCAGCACTTAAAGGGATATTCTTAAGTTTATACGTTATTTACTATCCGAATAGGAGATAACTTCCAAACTTGGGAATACTCCTTTAAAAAGAGATCTGAAAACTGCAGCACTTAAAGGGATATTCTTAAGTTTGAACGTTATTTACTATCCGAATAGGGGATAACGTCCAAACTTTGGAATACCCCTTTAAAAATGACTATGGCTTCTGTATATCACTGGTTAAAGGGATTGTCCATTTCAGAATAAAAACAAAAAAAAAAGGATTGTTCCTCCCCTTGCACCTTTCCCAGTGTCAGGGTCCCCTGTCATTTGCCCCAAGTTTGGTTCCAGCTGCACAAACATGCGACTGCTGCGCCCATCACTAGTGTTGGTGGGCCAAGAGTATCATGATCAGATCCAGCTCTGATCGCTGCTGTTTAACCATTTAGGTGCCACTGTGGGGTTTTTATGGCAGCGGATTGTCATTGACGCAATGGCGGAGGTCTTGATGAGCTCCCATTGCATCCGAGGGCCTACAGCAGCCCGCCGTCACGGCCATGTTTCTGCTGATATGGGGACATTGGTGATTTCACTATAGCTGTAATAAAGAAGCATGATCAAATCGCTGGTTGAAGACACCTAAGGGGAATAGTAAATACAATTTAAAAAAAAAAAAAGTTTTTAAAAATATTAAAATAAATAAAAAAAACACAAAAGTTCAAATAACCCCCCTTTTGCCCCATTGAATAAAAAATATACACATATTTGGTATCGCCGTGTTCAGAAATGCCCGATCTATCAAAAATATTAAATCAATTAATCTAATCGGTAAATGGCGTAACAAAAAAAATGAAAAAATGGCAATTTTTTTTTTTCATTGTCGCAACATTGCATTAAAATGCAATAACAGGCGATCTAAATATCACATCTACACAAAAATGGTATCATTAAAAACGCCAGCTCAAGACGCACAAAATAAGCCATCACCGAGCCCCAGATCCCGAAAATTGAGAACAGGAAATGGCGACAAAACCACAATTTTTTAATTTTTTTTTAATAAAAATCTGAATTTGTTTTCCCTACTTAGATAAAAATAAAACTAGACATGTTTGGTATCTACAAACTCGCACCGACCTGGGGAATCATAGTGATAGGTCAGTTTTATCATATACTGACCACAGTGAATAAAAAAAAAAAAAAAAAGCATTGTGCAATCGCACTTTTTGCAATTTCACCACGTTTGTGATTTTTTTTCCTGTTTTCCAGTACACTATATGGTAAAACTAATAATTTAATTCAAAAGTACAACTCGTCCTGCAAAAAATAAGCCCTCATATGGCAAGATGAACGGAAAAATAAAAAAAGATATGGCTCTTGGAAGAAGGGAGGAAAAAAAACTAAAATCAAAAATCGCCCGGAGTGTGAAGGGGTTAAAGGTTTAATAAAAGTTTGATTCCCCCATTTTCTCAATGTGAAAAATGCATAAAAAAATAAAAAAATGCCCTTTTTTTAATTTTGATGTCAGCTTATACCCCACACAAAAATATATATATATGGTATATACAATATATATATATATATATATATATATATATATATATATAAAAAAAAAATATATAGATATATATATATATATATATATATATATATAAAATGTGTATATATATATATATATATGTATATATATGTGTATATATATATATATATGTATATATATATATATGTATATGTATATATATATATATGTATATATATATATATCTATATATATGTATATATGTATATATATATGTATATATATATGTATATATATATATATATATATATATGTATATATATATATATATATATGTATATGTATATATATATATATATATATATGTATATGTATATATATATATATATGTATATATATATATATATATATATGTATATATATATATATATATGTATATATATATATATATGTATATATATATATATATGTATATATATATATATATATGTATATATATATATATATATATGTATATATATATATATATATATATATTCTTTTATTTCTAATTTATTTGTTGACCTCCTTCGGGTGAGCAGTTGCCCGTGTATTTGTTTAATGCACGGACTGGGACGTCTCCCTGCAGATACGGAAAACGTGCGCTGCCGCCACCGCAGTGTGAATAGACTCAAAAGGGACTAAAACAAAATAAAAAATAAAAATTGCATTTTAAAAGCCATTTTTAATGTAGCAGGTCTGGGGTTTCCATTCACTGGCAGCAAGTTAAACAACGGCCAATTTGTGTTGCCCGATGCAGCCAATCACAGAGCGGCTTTCATTTTCTAAACTGCTTTGGAAAACTGAAAGCTGCACGGTGATTGGTTTTCCTTCTAGCCACTTTTGACATGTGCACGTGTATCACGTGACCCCTATGCCGGCCATTACGCAAACAGGGCCACACCCTGGACCGTTATACGTGACCAGCGGTGATAAAAAAAAAAAGAGAAAAGAAAAAATAAATCTTGATTATTCCCTTATGTGGATAATGGGCGGGATTTTAGTCCTACTTCCCGCTCATTGATTAGATAACTGCGTTTCCGCCTCAAGTTCCCCCACATCACCCATAGCGCTCCCCCCCGTTGTTGCATTTGGTACATTCCTTTTAGCCTTGCGTTAAATGGGCGTGGTTTATTGTAACCACTCCCATTTCCGTGTTACGTCACAGCCCGGGCGTGGCGTCGTTTGCCGGCCTGGCTGTGAGTGTGGGCGTGTCAGTCCGGGCTGTAGCGGAGGTGGCAGTGCGCAGTGCTCAGGGCTCAGGACCGCGCTCACTCTGTAGCCATGGGGAATAAGGTGGCCCGGGAGGACTTCGAGTGGGTGTACACCGACCAGCCGCACGCTGACCGCCGGAAGGAGATCCTGGGTGAGTGCAGTCCCCGCTACATCACATCTGCCGGTCAAGGGTTTCCCGCTATGGCCACTTCTAGCCGTTACATTCAGACCTTGCTATGGCAGCTGTTTTATATAGCAGCCAATCAGAATTCCGGATTAATTTCTGAGCGGCTATAAACTACAATCTGATTGGCTGCTATATGTCAGTCAGTTAAGCTGTTTCCCCACATCGACTAATCCGATGCCTGCTTTCATTTCTGAGTGTTATAAGCTGCCCCCTGATTGGTCACTGCTGATAATTACCCTCCATAGTCTCCTCCATCATGATGCTCAGCAGCTGTTGCACAACTTAAAGTCTCAGCAGCTCCTGACCCCAGGAGTGGCGTCTTGTGACATTTAAACTCCATAGCGTTAATATTTTACCGTTTAAATGCCCCGTGGACAACTCCTAAATGATCTAAATATATCACAGCAGTGTTCCCTCCCCAAGGAGGAGATTCCTCTGTGTGAATGGAGCTGTAATGTTGCCACACTGCTCCATTCACTTCTATGAACCATAACTCCCATAGAAGTGAATGGATCGCGTGGGAGTGGGGATCCTCACATACAGCATAGTGGGACCCTCCAGCCATCACTTATCCCTGTGGATAGCTGATCAGTGTCTAATGGGAGACTCCTTTAAATGTGGCCAAGTAATAGGTGAGACCTAGTCTAAAAGAACCAGTTCTCAGTTCTGTTCAGGTCATCGGGATCAGACGAAAGAGTTGCTGTGTGCCACACAAGGTCGCAAGCTCTGACCCCTGCCTGGGCTCTTTTTTTTTTTTTTTTTGGGGTTGCACCCCCCCCTTTCCTGCCTGGGCTCTTCTTTTTTTTGGGGGGGGTTGCGCCCCCCACCCCCTCCCTGCCTGGGCTTTTTTTTGGGGGTTGCACCCTCCCTGCCTGGGCTTTTTTTTGGGGGTTGCGTGCCCCCTGCCTGGGCTTTTTTTTTTTATTTTTTGGGGGGTGGCTGCGCGCCCCCTGCCAGGGCACTTATTTTTGGGGTTGCGTGCCTCCTGCCCGGGCTCTTTTTTTGGGGTTACGTGCCCCCTGCCCGGGCCTTTTTATGGGGTGGCGCATGCGCCTGCTCTGGTTTTCAGATCTTCCTTGGTAGACATGAGCTCAATGATAATAGACCGGACACTTCAATGATCCATGTGTTCTTGAGCCTTCCTTTACACTGAGTGCAGGAGTTTCTCCAAGTATTACTTATTGTACGCAGCTATAATAATCTTTATTTCTTTAGCGCCAACATATTCCGCAGCGCTTTACAATTCAGGAGGATCATACACAAACAAGTAACCGTTATAGAAAATACAATAATTAGAGGGAAAAAAGGCAACCCTGCTCGTGAGAGCTTACAATCTACAATGAGATGGAGGGGGGGGGGGGGGGCAAGGTACAAGTGCTTATTTACAATGACAATCCAGCCATCTCAAGGAAATGGGGGAGGACAGCTCTACAGGACACGAGAGATCTCTTCAGGTTTATTGGGGTGGATCCTGCTGGAAGATCCCTTTCAGGACCGATGCTTTGGTTATGTCTGCATATGCGATGTGAATATAAGGCGTCTCTGGATATCGGCCCATCGTGTACATTAATGTCCCGCGGCCGCTCCGCCCTTCATGCCGTGTGATTCCAGGGTTGATTACAGAAGGAACGCTCCGGAGGATTGCAGCAAGTCGCATAGATTACATATGATGCTCTACGCCCGGGTACTGTGCACACGTGGGGAGCGGACGCTCGGTGGCTTCCCTGAAGTCACCATGTGGTGCCCGTGCTGCTGCGGTGCCTCTTGCCTTCATCACTTGGCTCGGATTATCTCTCGCCCCAGGGAATGTATCTGCGGCTGGAGGAGAATGACTTCCTAGCAGTGACACAAGTCTCCACTGGAGTGAGTCACATTCTTCCCCCAGGTGGGAAGATAATCGCTGAGTAAAGCTGGCAGCAGAGGGCATAATTACTGTATAACTAGGCAGGTTTGCCTTCTTTGTTTTTAACCCCTTGTTGCACGTTCTTCTCTTTCCTGTGACCGGTGAGGATCTGATTGCCGGGATCCGCTCTGATCCCCTGCAATGCCCCCCTTGGAATAGCGCAGGTAGCACTGTACTGTTATTTCGAGCAATCCCCTATGGCAATGCATGGAGGGGGCACCTCTGTTCCTTCCGGGTATTTCAGCTCCGCACACTCAGGATGCTGAGGGTCCCAGTGGCCGGACCACCTTGCATCTGCTTTCCTTGCAGACAATATGCTACAATGGAACAAGAGCATCTATAATGGACACACTGATCAGTCCATAGATGAAGGGATAGACAATGCTGTTACTCCATTAGCCCCCTGAGATGGCTGATAACAGAGAGCAGTAGATTGCCTTCATCTGCTGGTCTGTGTCCTCTGCCTTGTATTTGTGGCTCGGTCCTGTAGTGTGGATGAGGCGGCCTTCTCTCCTGTCAGCCCCTTGCTCCACTTCCTTCCTGCCTGGTGATGAGTCAGGGTCCTCACGCTGCGCACGTTTCCTCCGCTCGCTCTTCTCCGAGTCTTATGACTTGTGCGCTCGGTTTCTGCTGCTCCTGGAACAATAAGTGCTAAGTTCTCTGACTAATTACCGGCCTGTGTGCGGTTCCTTGTAGGAAGCACAAACCGAGCGGGATACTCGAGGATCACAGCTACGCAATATACTATATATGAGCAGCGGTGACTGTCCCCTCTGACCTGCAGGCCTCGCTTCCTCCATTGTCAGGACATGCCATAGAGAAGTCGCCTGCGGTAATGCTGAATCTGGTCTTTATAGGTCTGGCCAACCATCTGCATGGGGGTATGGAGTGTTCCTTAATAGCAAATATCGGGGGGAGAGATGGATCGGGCAGATGGAGTTTCTTTGCCCCTTTTTGCTCTCAGAGGGAGGTAATGTCTATGGAGCAGACCAGGCGGGTCTATGTGGGCCGGGAGAGGCGGCCGTCTGCTGAAAGCTGTCTGTGTTCAGGGGAATCTAGTGAGGATACTGCATAAGGGCAAGAAAGGGGGTCACCAGTTACGTTGACTCTGGGGTCCCACTGATCAAATGCGTGCAATATTACTCACAAATGAACCTATGCCTCTAATATACTGGGTAGTTTGTAAAATGAATGATGAGATGTTCCCTTTGTCTGTACATAGTGAAGCAAGTGTATTGTGCCAACTACTGATTATGCTGGGGTGGGGGGGAGAGTAAGTGACGCACTACTGCCAAGTGGCCCACTGGAGGATTCGCCTGTGGATCAGTCCAAAATTGATGAAAGGGAGTAATCTGGTTATGGGAGGGGGCAGGAATGATCAGGGGGCGGCACGGGAATGGAATGATTGGGGGGCGGCGTGGGACGGGAAGGATCAGGGGGCGGCACGGGAATGGAATGATCGGGGGGACGGGAAGGATCGGGGCACGGGATTGGAATGATTGGGGGGGCGGCATGGGAAGGATCGCGGCACCGGACCCGACTGATCAGGGGGCGGCACGGGAATGGAATGATCAGGGGGGCCGCATGAGACGGGAATGATCAGGAGGCGGCACAGGAATGGAATGGGGGGCCGCATGGGACGGGAAGGATCGGGGCGCGGGATGGGAATGATCAGGGGGTGGCACGGGAATGGAATGATTAGGGGGGGGGGGGGGCGCATGGAACGGGAATGATCAGGGGGCGGCACGGGACGGGAATGATCAGGGCATAGAAAGGGTGCTGTTAGCAGATCTGTCACTTGTTCTCCTGTCACATGCAAAAACTGTTATTTTAGTATATTTGGCCCTGGGAAAGGATAATGTAGTAGATTACACCATTCCATGCACATGGTATACATTTCCCTTAATATAAAGTCCTATGGGGGCTGGATGCCACCAGAGCCTACCATAGTGCAGTGTTACCAGACCCTTCGCTATATCTATAGAGTGTGGGTTATAGGTTGTCTCAGGATCCTATGTACAGGAGCGCGCCGCTCCCCTGCCTCCTGGCTCGTTGCTGTGGGGCAGTATGGCCCTGATTATTGACAGGTTGGGTTTGTGACTTGGTTGTATCTCTGATTTAAGCTCTGCTTACTGATGCTATTAGTAGAGATAACGTCTCCAGTTTTCAGCATTAGAGGGAGGCAGGGACACAGTGATCTAGCTTCAGAGCTGCACTTTCAAGCTCCATAACATAGAGCTTGTAAGCCCATTATTCTTGTGTAGGAAACTGGCCACTTTCTGTGTGGCGGGCTCCCCGCTCTCGCCTGTACGCTGCATGGTGTGACCGGGCTTGTTGCTCTTCATCGTTGTGTTCACCACTGATCATGATGCAATACTGTAATTGTCATCTGTCGGGCTCTCTCGTGGCCTCCTGTGAATTCCCTGGATGTGGGGTATAAGGTAAATAGGAGCCTATTTGACCCCCCCACCCCTCGATGGCAGCTGTGGCCTGCGGCTCCTTGTATACACTGAACTATACCGGCCGCGGCAGATGTTCTGGATCTTCTTACACTCCGGCTTTTGTGCTGTTGGAATTTGCATTTGGACTGAAATAGCCGGCGAGCTCCAGTGTATGCCCAAGAGATTACAGGCTACAGGAACATCACTGGTTATAATGAGGAGAAAATAGACCCACCAATTACAGTGCACCCCACCCCACAGCTGGGAGACAAGCCCTGAATTGGGGGTCTTACTATACACCCCCGCAACACTTGTGCAACTTGCTGCATGCATGAAGGTCTATGGGAGTGTAATGTATGGACATGAAGTGATGGTAGAAGTTAGACTTGTAGAACCTTGTGGGGACAAAGCTTTAAAGTTGCACTATTAGCTGGGGGGGGGGGGGGTTTGGAGGTAGCAATCTATAGGACATGAGCATATAGCAATGGTTCAGGTCTACGCAAACCAAGTGCCACCATGCCCTGTTCTGATGTCTTCTCTTCTAATATGTCTCCCCTTCTTCTCCCCAGCTAAGTATCCGGAAATAAAGAGGCTGATGAAACCCGATTCTAACCTGATATGGATCGTAACGTTGATGGTTCTCACCCAGTTTCTGGCCTTTTACCTGGTGAAGGACCTGGACTGGAAGTGGCTCATGTTCTGGACCTACGTGTTTGGAAGTTGTATCAGTCATTCCATGACCCTGGCCATCCACGAGATTTCTCACAATTGTGCTTTTGGGAACAGTAAAGCTTTGTGGAATCGATGCTTTGGGATGTTTGCCAACCTGCCCCTTGGTCTCCCGTACTCAATCTCCTTCAAGAGGTACCATATGGACCACCATCGCTACTTGGGTGGGAACGGCATCGACGTGGACATTCCCACCGATTTCGAGGGCTGGTTCTTTTGCACTCCTCTGAGGAAGCTGGTGTGGATCATCCTGCAGCCGCTTTTCTACACCATTCGTCCCGTCTGTATCAACCCCAAACCCATCTCCCGACTGGAACTCATCAATCTGGCTGTGCAGTTTTCCTTTGACGCCGTGGTGTACTATTTCCTGGGTGTGAAGTCTGTGGTTTACATGCTGGTGGGATCCATTCTCGGCCTAGGGCTTCATCCAATATCGGGGCATTTTATCGCTGAACATTACATGTTCCTAAAGGGACACGAGACCTACTCCTACTATGGGCCATTAAACTACCTGACATTTAATGTTGGCTACCACAACGAGCATCACGACTTCCCAAGTGTTCCCGGCAAGAGCCTGCCTCTGGTAAGCAATGGGTTCCCCACCGGCAACTGTAGATGTATTGGATGTAATGTACCTAGAAGTGTTGCAGACCTGCAGGTTGGTGTTGCAGACCTGCAGGTTGGTGTTGCAGACCTGCAGGTTGGTGTTGCAGACCTGCAGGTTGGTGTTGCAGACCTGCAGGTTGGTGTTGCAGACCTGCAGGTTGGTGTTGCAGACCTGCAGGTTGGTGTTGCAGACCTGCAGGTTGGTGTTGCAGACCTGCAGGTTGGTGTTGCTGTTTGGTTGGTGTTTGTTGTTCAATTAATTTGATGCTGCAGCTACATCTCCCTCCTCTTCCCCCTAACCTCCTTAGTCTGAGTGGGTGTTATCAGACAGTTTTCACAGGGGGTGTGTACTTCTTCCTCCTGTATGATGCTGGCCAATCGTAAGTGCGCAGCAGCATACCAGAGAAAAATGAACACTCCTCCATAATAGCTCAGAGTAGGTTTTTCAGTGTGCAACATGTAATCATTTTTATGGCTGCTGTGCTCAAGCAGCTTATACTCGCCCATCCTTGACTACTTTTGTGTGAAATATACTGAGACCCTGCTCTGATCTCACTGTAGAATGTGACAAGTTGCTCTGAGTTACTATTGGTGTGATTACTGACACATCTCTGGACAGGCATTATGTGGGAGCGGCAGTACAGCAGAGCTGACTGTGCTGGGAAATGAAGAGTGCTTATGAAAGGGTTTGTAATGTGACAACGCTAAACTCAGCTGCACTGTGTTTCCTTCCACACTGACTGCTTTGACCCAATCTGAAAGGTATTAGTTATCTGAGCTTTCTAATCATGCAGGAGGGTAGACCAGGAGCTCCATCTCTCACACAGAGGAACCTGCTCTAAGCTCCAGTGGGGGCGTGTTATTTTTCTGCTGTTGCTGCCTGCCTGTGATTGGTCAGCATCATACAGGGGGAAGAAGTACACGCCCCCACTGACACCCATTCAGACTTAATGAATATTAACTCATTAGGTGCCAAATATTTTGATTGCTAATATCTCTGCAATGGAGTGCAAAAGTTTAAAAGAAAAATAAACCGCTTTCCACCTGGCTTTCCACCTGGCTTTCCACCTGGCTTTCCACCTGGCTTTCCACCTGGCTTTCCACCTGGCTTTCCACCTGGCGATCTATTTACCTCTGCATCCACAATTACATTGTGTGACCAATTCAACTTGCAAAAAATGGTAAAAGGTCTTCTGTCTTTGAGTTCTCCAGTATGGCTGACTTTCCCATGCAGAGGTTAGAGGCACGGGTGATGTGTCGTTCACAGATCCTGGCAGGTATGAGAGGACGAGTCTCGGCAGGAATGTGTATACGTGATATAATTGGCGCCAATCTCCTCCCGGTTTGGAAAGGGAGAAAAAGTGGATAACTGTGTATAATTCTATTAACACTTGTGGGGAGGACCCCGCATTCTGCCGACCCCTGGCCTGCGCTGTCCGGCCCATGCTCCTCCTTTCAGGATTGGGGCAGCTGATCTGTGCGGTTTGTCTCTGTAGATACTGTTGGGAGATGACTAATCCTATTGGAAAATCCTATGAAGATGAGTCGGGTGGGGACGTTTGCTCCTCTCTGCTCTTCGATGCATTTCCGCCCATGACTTTTCCTTTCATGTCTAGTTTATAGGATTTTGCAGTCTCCTGTTTTGCCCTCAGCCAGAATATAGCATCCCACCCAATGCCCGTATACGAAGACTACCTTGTATAGCGTATAGGCTGCCGGCAGTGGTCCCCGTTCTTCTCTATAGCGCTGGACACATCCAGGGCCCCTCCAGGTGACTGTCAGCACGTGTATGAGGCTCTGGCACCCTGTTATCAGATGGGTGCTGTTCTCGGAAATTAGGAGTATTCCGGGCTCTTGCAACACGGGCACCAGCCAGTTACAACATTTTTGTTTCTACAGTTGCACGCCGGTCTATGCGGCCGGATGCAGCATATTTAAAGGGGATACAAAAGTTTAGCAGGCCCCCACCCCACCAGGATTCACATGATGTTTTGAATAGAGGCTGGGGGGAGAGACTGCTGCAGTTAGTGTGGACGGCACCTTCCTGCCTGGTGTCATTCCTGCTTCCTATTTTAACCAGTGCAAGACCAGGTCATTCACCCCCTGTTCCTGACCGGGCAGACTTTGAGTTTTTATATGTTTTTCTTATTTTTTTTGTTTTTTTATTTTCTGAATTTTCAAACATTTTGTGGATTGTGTGTGTGTGTGTTTGTGTTTTTAATTTTTGGTATTTTCATAGTGGCTAAAAAACTTTATATATATATATATATATATATATATATATATATATATATATATATATATATATATATATATATATATATATATATATATATATATATATATATATATATATATATATAAATATTATATATATAATAAATTTATTTTTTTTTTAATTTAGTCCACATATTGTGTCCCATGTAAGGTCACAAATTACCTTTTTGGAGGGGGATTTATAATATTTTTTCTAATTTCCTGATTTATCTAATATCCCCGGTTTCCAGAACAAAATTCAGCTAGATCTGGAAAGGAAGCCTGGTCATTGCTTCTTATCTGTATAAACGAGAGAGAGAAGACAGAGGGTAATAAACTGTTTCTGCCTTCTCTATTGGGAGTCTGGCTGTGCCTGACAGCCGGCCCCACAATCCCATGCAGTTACACTACACAGTGACCTTTCAGAACGTTACTGCAGAGCATCATACTCGCTGTTTGGAAGTGGTTTAGGCCATGTGCATGATGCCTGCCGTCGGCTGTGATCGCTCCTGCAAGAGGGTGAGTCGGGGGTGCCGAACGCAGAGAGGGGCAGGAAACACAATCCATTGTCTACAGCTGTAATTACAACTGGGTATTGTCAGATATTTGCATTCACTGACAGAAAGCAGAGGATCTAAAATGATAGATATAAACAATTTGTTAGATCCATTGCTATACAACCATCTTAATCCTTCTATTTCTTTCCTAGGTGCGGAAGATAGCAGCCGAATACTACGATCCGCTGCCGCAGTACACCTCCTGGGTGAAGGTGCTGTACGACTTCATCATGGATGATACACTCAGCCCCTATTCCCGTGTGAAGAGGGAACTAAAAGGAGAGATCAATCAGGAGTAACTCCTGGAGCCTTCCGGACACTCACTTTGGTCCTCGGGTGAGGGATATCTCACACACTTCAGTCTTGGGACTATGGACCCCCCCCCCCCCCAAAGTATAACACCACCAGAACCCCTGATTTTTACACTCCAAGTGCTTCTAATGTAAGAGCTACCAGAGATGGATGGAAATATATATATTTTTTGTAGTTTAGGCTTTGGTTGTTAAAGGGTTAAAGCGTCGGCATTTCAGCCTTCATGGATGACGGCCGATGATGCCGGTGAGGTGGCCGTACCGTGCACTAGACCAGATTGTTTTTTGTTTTTTTTTTTTTTTTCCCTTCAAAATGTTAAATTGTTCCTCGGCCGTGGCTTTGGGGTCAGGTCATCGCGTCTGATCAGTGGCCGCTCGTTTTCAGGACGTGTCATGTGGTTTAGATAGCCAAGTTTCACTGTCGGACCGCAATGCCCTGACCGACCGCTGGTTGTCCTGAGCGTCACGCCTCGTAGCCATATGAGACCCACGGACGGCCCGTTGTCGTGGTCTGTAGATAGAGCGTGAAATATGGCCGTCTGATCTAAAGCCGTAATAATCAAGTGACCGAGGCTCCCGATAACAGCAGACTTGTCAGGATTTCAGATTGCACTAATGCTGCCCTGCGTCACTTCCATATGTTTCATCGCTCGCTTTATACCCCCTAGTCAGAGACTGTACAGGACAGATAGTAGGTATAAGCCCTCGTGTAGCTGCAGCTTAGTATCCGGGGATAGAATGGCGCTTCTAATAGAAAAATGGCAACGTGCCCACCTGCTGTAGGAAAATGCAAAGGCTCCAGTTGTGGCCACATATCGTCCATATTGGCTCTCACTGTGCTCCGCATCACCGGCCTGAAGCCTCTGCATGATCAGTGTCAGCCCTCGCTATCACATGCCATACAGACTACATGTCCCCACCTCTACATTGTGTGCAAACGGCTGTTAGGTCCATGGACCATCAGTGTAATGCGGCTTTACATTGTATCCTGCTGTAGGGGAGGGATAGGGTAGCCCTCATCTTCTTTGAGGTCCTTATTGGCAAGCGCCGTAATCCTGAGGGGTCTGGTTCTTAGATGGTGATTGCATATTCTTAGTATGGATAAGTGGAAGCCAAACACCGTGGTGTCACCCCCCCCCCCCCCACCACCTCCACCCCAATCTGCAGCGACCAGATGTACATGACTCCCACCAGTCTGCTGTTATCAGTTTCCAGGACTGCACTATACACTGTGTAGTGGCCATTCTCGGGTACTGCAGCTCAAATCACATTCACGTTAATAGCTGAGCTGTAATACCGAAAATGGCCACTATACAGTGTATAGAGCAATCTTGGAAACTGATAACAGCAGACTGGTGGGAGTCCAGGGCATCAACCCCTTGACATTACCTTTTTAATAGGAGCTGAGCTGCATTACCAAGAACAGCCACTACATAGCGTACGGAGCTGAGCTGCAGGATCGAGAATGGCCCCTACATGGCGTACGGAGCTGTCTTGGAAACTGATAACAGCAGACTGGTGGGAGTCAAGGGCATCACCTCCTTGGAAATATATCAATAGGATTTTCTTACTTTGCGCTCATTCCTGGCATAAAATAAAAAAAACAAACAAATTAACCTTTGCAGAACAGAATGCATCGACATGCCAGAAAATCTCTTCCATTGCTTGCATCTTATAAATAGCCTTTTATTGCTGAGCGCGTCCTTGGCTGGAGACGCTCCACGTGGCTTTCACTTTGCCAGGCGAGGTTATCTTATCAGCAATGTGACAGACAGCCCGGGCCGCGCCGTACGACCAAGACTCAGCGACAACACTGGATTAACCCGATAACCACAGCAGGGACTTTCACAGGATGACTTGGGACTTTGAACCTTGAAACGAGCGACCTGTCAAGTCACCAAAGGACGGGCGTCCTGAAGAATAACCACCCTCAGCAATTATCCGGGCCTGGGAAGATCAAAACACGACTTTTCACTGAGTGACTTGTGACTGCAGATCCGTGCCAGAGTCACAGCCCCCCCCCCCCCCACCTCCGTCCTCACCCCCTTCAGTCCTGTAGATAACAATGGCACTTTTCACTCTCCACCCCGATACTCCACATTGCTGCTGGCCCGGCTCATCTGATGTTATATGAGGCGTGCGTGCAAGTGGACGGACAAAGGATCCTGTGTACATCGCAACAGGTGATGTCGCATCACAAGAAGCAACGATAATCTATATTCATTAATATACATATGGTTGGTTTGCAATTGATAGCGACCGATGTCCTACACAGCATAATGTTCTGCCAAGTCTCAGCGGGCCGCAGTCAGTCCTATCCTGTATATGCAGCCATAACAGCCAAAAAGGCTTTGCCACAGCTCTCTGACATTGAGCCAGAATGGTGGCCTCCATAGACTTCCACTGTGACTTGTTCCTGTCTCGTCAGCTACACGTGACTCCCATAGAACCGTAGTGATACGCTCATCCTTGTCTTTCACATTCTCTCTGTCAGCCCCCGATCGATGCCCCCCAGTCCACGAGCCACAGCGAGGACCCGAATGTGTCCTCTCTTCTGCCTATGTGAAAGGACTGGGGGTCATCGGGAATCCGGGTGGGAGATTCACTCAACTTTTTGCTTTCCGCAACTTTTTAAACCAAAACGATGTTCAGGTTTCGCTTGATGAAGCTGCTTTTTGTAACTTTTGTCAGTATTAATAATTATTTGTTGACCTATTAAAATGTATTAAATATTCTATGGAGGCTCCTACTTTTATTTTTGTAGCTACTCGTGGTAAAGTCTTGCCTAAAGGCCTCATTCACACCAGATTAATGCCAACTGAACCTTCCTATTTCAATGGGTTCAGCTGAGGGTAGGATGTGTATGGGGGGGCGCCTTTTGTACGGAGGGTCGCCTGAGGGTAGGATGTGTATGGGGGGGCACCTTTTGTACGGAGGGTCACCTGAGGGTAGGATGTGTATGGGGGGGGGGGGGCGCCTTTTGTAGGGAGGGTCGCCTGTGGGTAGGATGTGTGTGGGGGGGCGTCTTTGTACGGAGGGTCACCTGAGGGTAGGATGTGTATGGGGACGCCTTTGTACGGAGGGTCACCTGAGGGTAGGATGTGTATGGGGACGCCTTTTGTACGGAGGGTCACCTGAGGGTAGGATGTGTATGGGGAGCGCCTTTTGTACGGAGGGACGCCTGAGGGTAGGATGTGTATGGGGACGCCTTTGTACGGACAGTCGGCTGAGGGTAGGATGTGTATGGGGGGGCGCGTTTTGTAGGGAGGGTCGCCTGTGGGTAGGATGTGTGTGGGGGGGGGCGCCTTTTGTACGGAGGGTCGCCTGTGGGTAGGATGTGTGTGGGGGGGGCGCCTTTTGTACGGAGGGTCACCTGAGGGTAGGATGTGTATGGGGGCGCCTTTGTAGGGAGGGTCGCCTGAGGGTAGGATGTGTATGGGGGCGCCTTTTGTAGGGAGGGTCGCCTGTGGGTAGGATGTGTATGGGGGCGCCTTTTGTAGGGACGGTCGCCTGAGGGTAGGATGTGTATGGGGGCGCCTTTGTAGGATCGGTCGCCTGAGGGTAGGATATGTATGGGGGCGCCTTTGTAGGGACGATCGCCTGAGGGTAGGATGTGTATGGGGGGGGGCGCCTTTTGTACGGAGGGTCGGCTGAGATTGGCCATTGGCCAAAGCA
This sequence comes from Anomaloglossus baeobatrachus, assembly GCF_048569485.1. Taxonomy (NCBI): domain Eukaryota; kingdom Metazoa; phylum Chordata; class Amphibia; order Anura; family Aromobatidae; genus Anomaloglossus; species Anomaloglossus baeobatrachus. The sequence continues at coordinate 26,638,738 of NC_134355.1, forward strand.
TCGTTCTGTTGACAGCCATATAATCTCCAGACTGGCTGCACTTTGCAAGTATAATGTGGTAAAAATTTGGTAGAGGATGCGGGCAGGATGATACTTAGTGTTTGCATTTTGCTGCCTCCTGTAAAGTTAAATATCACCCCTACTGTCAAAAGCAGAGACGGACTCCTGTCCAAATATCACCCAAATCTATATAAAACAAAAAGAAAGATGTTGTGCCTACACCATCACTAGTTATGAGCACCCGAGCATGGTAGTGCCCGCTCATCACTAGCTACGAGTACAAAGCAGCCGAGCATGGTAGTGCCCGCTCATCACTAGTTACCAGTACTGAGCACCCGAGCATGGTAGTGCCCGCTCATCACTAGCTACGAATACAAAGCAGCCGAGCATGGTAGTGCCCGCTCATCACTAGCTACGATTACTGAGCATGGTAGTGCCTGCTCATCACTAGTTACCAGTACCGAGCATGGTAGTGCCCGCTCATCACTAGTTACCAGTACTGAGCACCCGAGCATGGTAGTGCCCGCTCATCACTAGTTACCAGTACTGAGCACCCGAGCATGGTAGTGCCCGCTCATCACTAGTTACCAGTACTGAGCACCCGAGCATGGTAGTGCCCGCTCATCACTAGTTACGAGTACTGAGCATGGTTGTGCCCGCTCATCACTAGTTACCAGTACTGAGCACCCGAGCATGGTAGTGCCCGCTCATCACTAGTTACGAGTACTGAGCACCTGAGCATGGTTGTGCCCGCTCATCACTAGTTACCAGTACTGAGCACCCGAGCATGGTAGTGCCCGCTCATCACTAGTTACGAGTACTGAGCACCTGAGCATGGTTGTGCCCGCTCATCACTAGTTACCAGTACTGAGCACCCGAGCATGGTAGTGCCCGCTCATCACTAGTTACCACTAATGTTTATATATTTTAAGACTTAAAAGTAATTACATTTTGAAATCTAAAAAAATGTGCAACTCTGGTGTCATTAGTATGTGAGTGTTTTCTTCTCTTTAATGTGAGCTCGTCCTGCCCATAATGAGATTGTAATTGTAGTAAAATTCTCCTTTCAATTTTTGTAATTTTTTTTTTTTTTTTCCCCCTGATATACGGCATTGCCAGATGCGCCGTTTGACGTTAATCTGCGCTCTTATCCGTACGCCCAGAATTAGTAATTAATTGACTAAGAACATCTGTATACAAGAATGGCGGCTCAGAAACCACAGAGTCCTGTGATGCCGGATGTGTGCTCGCGTCAATCCGACATTGCTGAGCGAGCGTTCAGCGCTTTATTGCCAGAGACCATCTCCAAAGAATTTGTGTTGATGTTTGAGGAGTGTATATCTCTAAAATATATATATATATATATATATATATATATATATATATATTAGTTTAATAATCTGTAGGAGCATATTTAATTCCATTTGGTGCTGAAGGGAATAAGGTTTCTTTTCTATGCTGCTGAGACTGCCTTGTAGCTGTTAATCTCCGCTGCATCCATGCTTCTCCACTGTATACACCCACTCCTTATTCTCTACTATGCCAGCTATAGTCAATTCTATACTGACCACTTTGACGGAGCCTGGCTCTGGAGAAGCTGAGGTGTTCATTTCAGTTGTAGCTGTGAAGTTTCCTACTGGAGGAGCTGAGGAGTGCCATTTGTTGTCTTTCCCCACCCGGTTGTCTTAGCTTCCTTGTGGTGGTTTATGTTATTAGTAAGACTAGTGTCTTGCTGGCCTGTTCACTAGTCAGGGCTTGTCATGGTCAGCCAGGGCCTTGGCACGTCACTGTGCACGGGAAAAAAGGACCCATCATGGGATGATGGGCAGCTCAGGGATCAGCTATAGGTGAGGTAGGTGGTAACCTATCTTCCGATCATCAGGGCCTTCCTTCACATGTTCCCTGGATTTTCCTTTGTGTTGCACCGCTTGCTGGGTGTCCTCCTGATCCTGGTGTGACAGCCCTCCTTTAGACAAATCCACCACTGGGAGGAAGCAAGAGCTGCGGCTGCTCTTTCACTCCGGAAGACTGTAAGAGATAGTGAAGCCAGCAGGGATTGGCCACAGGGATCGCGTGACATAATGTCACACAATCCCCTGGAGAGCCAGTGCTGAGCATGGGTATTATTTTACTATGGGGAAACACAGGGATTGAGAAGGAGCTGGACAACCTCTTTAACGATATCGATCACCACCTAGCATTAATTGACCGCTTTCTGCTTTTGCCCCATGCAAAAAGAAAGCCGTCAATCAATGATTTGGGCAGGATTATACAGAGCTCAGCAATGAGATGATGAGCAGAGCTGATCAGACTCTGATTAGGAAGCGTAAACCTGGTGACAAATCACCTTTAAGGCCGGAGTTACACTTGCTAGTCTCGCATCGGCATCGCCCGACACGGCCGCGCTCTCTCCGGACAGGAGCATCTCAGCTGCACAGAAATACATGCAGCCGACCTGCTCCTGTCAGGAGAGAGTGCAGCCGGGCGATGCCGATGCGAGACTCGCAAGTGTAACTCCGCCCTAAGTCTTAAAACATCACATGCCTCTTCATAAAATCAGCCTAACTTGTGACAGCCCCACGCCACAAACCAAAATCTGCGGCCTGAACTTTTGCCAAATTTTCTGTAATAAAATTTAATAAATCCTTCTCATTCCACCACACCCCAACCAAGGGCGGCTAAAAAGTTGCACATGCGATTCCTGTTTCTACTGACCATGGTCTATCATAAATGTGTCACTATGGTTATAATAGTCATCCTTAATGTAAAAAATGTGGGGGAATATAATAGGTAGATTTTCTCACCCAAAAATCCAGGAGGAAAGTCTTTACGGTATCTGCCCTATTAGTGCCAAGTGTAGCTGTCCAAACATGACAATCCCCTAGCTCGCAACACACCGGGATGTCGTCACCTCCCAACCAAATTTGGCCGAAACGTGTGTTGGGGGGGGTGGTGGTGGTACCTTCCTATTGGTGTGGGAAGAATAGGCATATTGTTAATGACTTCTTGGCTTGTACGGCTGCACTTTGTACCGGGATTGAGCACCATCGCGGAGCACCGCACCCACATGTGAGACTATAGCGAGTACATTAGACCAAATTGCACTTACTAACGCTCCAGAAACGTTATCCATAATTCTGTTCCTCTGACCCAAACCAGATTTTCTGACCCAAACATCCAGACGGAAAGTCTTTTAGTGTATCCGCCCTATTGATGCCGAGTCCGGGACAGGGAGCGCTTTCTACTGTGTGCGCGACCTCAAAGCTATGACAGAGCAGCGAACTATCGGCCTGAACCTCTAATGTCCGGAGCGGCGGAGGATGGCGGGCAGCGCAATGATGTCACTTTGTGGCACTGCCTATGCTGGCCTCCGACTTCAGGGATGAAGAAGTCGTTCGTCATGGGAGCAGAGTGAGAAGAGTTCAGAGTTTTCTTTGGCACTGGGCATGGTGTTGTGACGCCCCTGGACTAGTCAGGGCGTCACAGGGTACTGCACGCTCTTCATCTCCCAGTGCAGGACTCCACCCCTCTTGGTTCTGGGTTCCCAACTTGCAGTTCTGCCTCCATCAGCAACCACAAATCCCAATTACACCTCACACCACACCGTTAGCCACACCAGTGGGCTGCAATAGGGCCTCCCACCTAGGGGTCAGGCAGGGAGGTGGGAGGTGACAAGTGAGCAGCTGAGGGATAGCCCTTGAGCTGTGAGGAGCTCGGAGGAAGGGGGGAATTGGAGCTTCCAGAGGAGAACGTAGAGTGAGTTGCAGACTGTGGTCTGAACCTGGAGGAGTCGGAGACCCGGTCGCGGGAGATTGGGACTGGGTGTTGGCTTAGTCTAGGAGGACAGTCGGCAGCTGCAGTACAATAGCCGGTCTGGGGCCAAAAGCATGTCTGGATACTGGACCCTAGGTCGGGGAGAGACCTCAAGCACCCCGGCAATTAACCTGTGGAGGATAGGGCCTTCATGGACTGTTCCCGCGAAGCTCAGAGATCGGGGGCACTAGAGGGGGGATAGGGCTTTCCAAGGAAAGCAGCCCACTGAAATCCCAAGCGTGAGCTCCTGAGAGCAAGCGCCTCTACTACCCATAGTGGGGAGTGAGGTGCGGACATCTCCAAGCTTACGGGCCACCTGAACACTTTCAAATTCTGTGCACGGAGGCAGGCTACGGACCACCAGGCAGTGCTTCAGGGGACGGGACCCGGACCAGCTCCCCCAAGATGGCAGCGGCAGTCAGAGACTTGGTTTACCACATTGTCAGCGTCTGCTTTCCTCCTGAGTGAGTACCCGATTAACCCCTGCTACTAGCGAGCCTGTGCTCCCCTGCAATCCATCACACCACATGGGGTCCCGGGGCATTTCCCTACCCGTGGAGGGTAACGTCATCTGGCTGCCCCAATCCATCACCCCGGGTACTCCCTATTACCGCACCCCACGGGTGGCATCACAAACTATCCAACTCCCCTGTAAATAACCCCCCCCATCACGTTTTGGAGTGACCCCCCCCCCTCCCCCCCAGCCCCCGGAGACCCTCGAGCCACGAGTAGTGACACCCGGATCCGAGCGGTTCGACCGCTGCTGGGGCGGGACTGGTCCGAAACAGAGTAATCGAGGGGGAATACTATGTTGGGGGCACAGAGAAGGAATTTTTACCGAAAACTATGAAAACCGGAGAACTCCCACGTGGAGGTAGTATGGATAGGTGCGGGCACAGTTACATGGGAAGGTTCCTGTTCTTGCATAGGACTGCTGTAACTGTCAACACCCCCTCCCCAACCTTAGTAGCTTTTCCAGACGCACAGCTAGAAAAAGTGACAGCGAAGACTTGACCTAATGTTGCTCTGCGCTGACATTCCTGTGGGATTGTGTATTTTTGGGGAGGGCGGAGGAGGCCACCGCAGGCTTTTTAGCCTTCACGTCAGACGGGCTTCTTTCTCTTTCTTAGAAACAATTACTCAACCTTGTCATGTTGAGGTTATAGCGGAGAGTACGGTATCCCCCGAGATGATGGCATATGGCTTCGATATGCCACCACCTTGTATCCGGTGGGGTTTGTCCTCTAGCTCCCCACTTGTCCTACGAATAACGTTCCTGCATTGAATGGGGCATCGCTGTGCAGGGGAAACTGAGCTGCCCCTTGTCCCTGTCGCAGGCCTAGGTATAAAAACATCATTAGTGATTGCTCTGTACTATCCTCTTATATATTTGTACATTGTAATAAGATCACATCTGAGCCTTCATTTTTCCAAATTTAACAACCCCAAGTTTGATACCTTGTCCTCGTATTACAGTTCACCCCTCCATTAATAACCTTGGTCGTCCTCTATACCCGTTCTCGTTCAGGTGTGTCCTTCTACACCGGAGACCAAAGAATACTGTGCACAATTAAGTGTGCTCGCACTAGTGACTTGTATAGGGGTAAAGCTATGTTCTCATCATAAGCAATTATGAATCTTTTTTTTAATGCATCCCATTTTTATTAGCCTTGGCAGCAGCTGCCTGACACTGGTCACTAAAGTACAGTTTGCCGTTCACACATACACCCAAGTCTTTTTCAGTGACACTTTTACCCAGTGTTTTATAAGTTAGTACATAATCATACATTTTATTTCCTCTGCCTAATTACATGAGCTTATATTCATCTATATTAAACTTCAATTAACAGTACTCAGCCCAAGCCTCCAGCTTTTATAAGTCCTTCTGTAGTATTAATTAATCGTCCTCTGTGTTGATTATCTTGCAGAGTTTAGTATCATGTGCAAATATTGAAATTCTACTCTGAATGCCACCTACAAGGTCATTAATAGATATGTTAAAAAGAAGAGGGCCCAATCCTGACCCCTGTGGTTCCCTACTGTTAACTTGTGTCAGTCAGAGTGTGTTCTATTAATATCCACCCTTATCACTGAGCCAGTTGTTAACCCAGTTGCACATATTTTCCCCCTATTCTCATCAATCTCATTTTAGGTATCAACCTCTTGTGTGGCAGTGTCTTTCAAAATATAAACATCATTCACTGCATTTGCCTGGTGTAATCTGGTACGTTCCTCCTCATAGGAGCTGATCAGAGGAGTCTGACAGGACCGATCCCTTATAGACCCATATATATGTCATGAGGCTCTTCTTGAGATACTTCAGGTTGGCAACTCGTAGGGACCCCTCAAGGATTTTAGTGAAAGTTTAATGTACCGGCTTATATCTTCCAGGCTCAATTCCCCTCCCCCTTCCTTTTCAACACACACTGCAATACTAAATGTTATGGGGTTTATTTTTTCCTCTATAGGTTTTGGGAAAAGAGGTGAGATATGCCCATTTTATATTTTTTTCTTTTTCGCTCCTAATTGGGAGACCCAGACAATTGGGTGTATAGCTACTGCCTCCGGAGGCCGCACAAAGTACTACACTTAAAAGTGTAAGGCCCCTCCCCTTCTGGCTATACACCCCCCCGTGGGAGCACGGGTCCTTCAGTTTTTTGCTTTGTGCGAAGGAGGTCAGACACGCACGCATAGCTCCACTGTTTAGTCAGCAGCAGCTGCTGACTATGTCGGATGGAAGAAAAGAGGACCCATACTAGGGCCCCCAGCATGCTCCCTTCTCACCCCACTTTCTGTCGGTGGTGCTTGTTAAGGTTGAGGTACCCATTGCGGGTACGGAGGCTGGAGCCCACATGCTGATTCCTTCCCCATCCCCATTAGGGCTCTGGGCGAAGTGGGATTTTACCGGTCTCCAGGCACAGAGACCGTGCTCCATCCGCAGCCCCTGGAGAAGCCGCTGGATTTGGAGCTGAGTATCGTCAGGGACATGGCCCTGCTCCATCAAGGTACTCTGTGTCCCCGTGCATACGCGCGCACACCGCAGCATTGCTGGGTGTGTTAGTGCGCCGGGGACAACAGCGCTGCTGCGCTTGTGCCATTTCCTCACTTCAGCTTAGCTGAGTGGGTAGACTCAGGGAGAACGGTTGCGCCGGCCGCTGGGACTGCGACGCGGCTGGGACTTGTGGTGCGCCGGGGACTTCCGCGCTGGCCGTGCATATATCACGGGCGCGCTTATTACTACAGTCCCCGGCTTTTGCGGCCTAGTTCGTTCGTTCCCGCCTCCGCACCTGCCAGTCAGGAGGAGGGCGGGACGCTGTACAGAGCATCAGCGCTGAGGGCTGGAGTCGTTTTTACATACTCCAGCCCTCACACCAGGCACAGTAGGACGCAGTTTCCCGCTCTTTGTTTGTGGCACGCCCACGGTCCGCCCCTCTTCACAGAACGCCGGCAGCCATTCCTGCCTGCACGCTGAGCTGCAGAGGGGAGACGGGGAGACCCAGACACGGGATTCTACGGCCTCATACCCGCTGTTCAGCGGGCGGTAAGCAGCCCTCAAGGGCTCACCCCCACTTGTGCCGTTTGAATACTGAGTATTTTGTGTTTGCAAATACTTTGTACTGTACGGTCGCTGGTGATTCTCGGCTATATACCCTCCTAGATTACAAGGAGGCAACAGCATGTCGTCCGCAAAACGCAAGGGTGCCAAGGCACAGACATTATATGCTGCCTGTACCGCATGTGGGGCTGCTCTACCGGCAGGTTCCACTGACCCCCATTGTGTGCAGTGCTCGGCCCCTGTGCAACTTGCACAGCCGGGGCCTCTGCTGGACGTGACCCAGGGTGTACCACCTGTGAATGCTGTCCAGGTGACAGGAACAGAGTTTGCAGCTTTTGCTGACAGATTGTCTATGACCATGTCAAAGATTCTTGAAACATTGCAGTCTAGACCAGTAACTCAGACCATGGACACTGGGGCATCATTGCTCCCTGGTCCCCCTCAGCTGGAACACTTCCAAGCTCCGGGGGTGTCACATGCACCCCAGGGTGACGATTCTGACTCGGACGACAGTCCCAGACAACCTAAGCGGGCTCGTTATGAGGGGCCCTCAACTTCGTCTCACTGGTCAGGATCCCAGCGGGACGAATCTATGGGTGATGAGGCGGATGTAACTGATCAAGATTCTGATCCTGGGTCCGCTCTCAATCTGGATACACCGGATGGTGACGCCATAGTGAATGATCTTATAGCGTCCATCAATAGGATGCTAGATATTTCTCCGCCAGCTCCTACTGAGGAGGAGGCAGCTTCACAGCAGGAGAAATTCCATTTCAGATATCCCAAGCGTAAATTAAGCACTTTTCTGGACCACGCTGACTTTAGAGATGCAATCCAGAAACACCACGCTTATCCTGAGAAGCGGTTTTCTAAACGGCTTAAAGATCCTATCAAGGATCAAGACGTGGTCAAGGGTTGGACCCAGTGTCCCAAGGTGGACCCTCCAATCTCCAGGCTTGCAGCTAGATCCTTAGTTGCAGTAGAAGATGGAGCGGCACTTAAAGATGCCACTGACAGGCAGATGGAGCTCTGGCTGAAATCCATCTATGAAGCTATTGGAGCGTCGTTGGCGCCAGCTTTCGCAGCCGTATGGGCACTTCAAGCTATTTCAGCTGGGCTTATACAAGTCGACTCGGTCACACGTACATCTGCCCCGCAGGTGGCACCATTGACCTCTCAAATGTCTGCATTCGCGTCTTACGCGATTAATGCTGTCCTGGACTCTACGAGCCGTACGGCGGTGGCGTCAGCCAACTCCGTGGTTTTGCGCAGAGCCCTGTGGTTGAGAGAATGGAAAGCAGATTCTGCTTCCAAGAAGTGCTTAACCAGTTTGCCCTTTTCTCGTGACCGATTGTTTGGGGAGCGTTTGGATGAAATCATTAAACACTCCAAGGGTAAGGACTCATCCTTACCTCAACACAGACAAAACAAGCCCCAACAAAGGAGGGGTCAGTCTGGTTTTCGGTCCTTTCGAGGCTCAGGCAGGTCCCAATTCTCCTCGTCCAAGAGGACTCAAAAGGATCAGAGAGGCTCAGATTCTTGGCGGACGCAGTCACGCCCAAAAAAGACAGCAGGAAGAACAGTTACCAAGACGGCTTCCTCATGACTTTCAGCCTCCTCTCTCCGCATCCTCGGTCGGTGGCAGGCTCTCCCGCTTTGGTGGCATTTGGCTGTCACAGGTCAAAGACCGTTGGGTGAGGGACATTCTGTCTCACGGGTACAGGATAGAGTTCAGCTCTCGTCCTCCAACTCGTTTCTTCAGAACTTCCCCACCGCCCGACCGAGCCGATGCTCTGCTGCAGGCGGTGGCTGCTCTAAAGGCGGAAGGAGTGGTGACTTCCGTTCCTCTTCAGGAACAAGGTCACGGTTTTTACTCCAATCTGTTTGTGGTGCCAAAGAAGGACGGGTCCTTTCGGCCCGTCCTGGATCTAAAGTTGCTCAACTAACACGTAAAAACCAGGAGGTTCCGGATGGAATCTCTCCGCTCCGTCATAGCCTCAATGTCTCAAGGAGATTTCTTAGCATCAATAGACATCAAGGATGCTTATCTTCACGTGCCGATTGCGCCAGAGCATCAGCGTTTTCTACGCTTCGTTATAGAAAGCGAACACCTGCAGTTCGTAGCGTTACCTTTCGGGCTGGCAACAGCCCCTCGGGTATTCACCAAGGTCATGGCAGCAGTAGTAGCTGTCCTGCACTCGCAGGGTCACTCCGTGATCCCGTATTTGGACGATCTACTTATAAAGGCACCCTCTCAAGAGGCATGCCAACACAGTCTGAACGTGGCACTGAAGACTCTCCAGAGTTTCGGGTGGATTATCAACTTTTCAAAGTCAAATCTAACCCCGACCCAATCACTAACATATCTTGGCATGGAGTTTCATACTCTCTCAGCGATAGTGAAGCTTCCACTGGACAAGCAGTGCTCTCTGCAGACAGGGGTGCAATCTCTCCTGCAGAACCAGTCCCACTCCTTGAGGCGCCTCATGCATTTCCTAGGGAAGATGGTGGCAGCAATAGAAGCGGTCCCTTTCGCGCAGTTTCATCTGCGCCCTCTACAATGGGACATTCTCCGCCAATGGGACGGGAAGTCGACGTCCCTCGACAGGGATGTCTCCCTCTCTCAGGCAACCAAGGACTCTCTCCGATGGTGGCTTCTTCCCACCTCATTGTCAAAAGGAAAGTCGTTCCTACCCCCATCCTGGGCGGTGGTCACGACAGATGCGAGCCTATCAGGGTGGGGAGCAGTGTTTCTTCACCACAGGGCTCAGGGTACGTGGACTCAGAGAGAGTCCACCCTTCAGATCAATGTTCTGGAAATCAGAGCAGTCTATCTTGCTCTGCGAGCCTTCCAACAGTGGCTGGAGGGCAAGCAGATCCGGATTCAGTCGGACAATTCCACAGCGGTGGCGTACATCAACCACCAAGGAGGAACTCGCAGTCGCCAAGCCTTTCAAGAAGTCCGGCGGATTCTGACGTGGGTGGAAAACACAGCATCCACCATATCCGCAGTTCACATCCCAGGCGTGGAAAACTGGGAAGCAGACTTTCTCAGTCGACCAGGGCATGGACGCAGGGGAATGGTCCCTTCACCCGGACGTGTTTCAGGAGATCTGTCGCCGCTGGGGGATGCCGGACGTCGACCTGATGGCGTCACGGCACAACAACAAGGTCCCGGTTTTCATGGCACGGTCTCACGATCACCGAGCTATGGCGGCAGACGCCATTAGTTCAGGATTGGTCGCAGTTCCGACTACCTTATGTGTTCCCACCTCTGGCATTGTTGCCCAGAGTGATCCGCAAAATCAGGTCCGACTGCCGTTGCGCCATTCTCGTCGCTCCAGACTGGCCAAGGAGGTCGTGGTACCCGGATCTGTGGCATCTCACGGTAGGACAACCGTGGGCGCTACCAGGCCGTCCAGACTTGCTGTCTCAAGGGCCGTTTTTCCATCTGAATTCTGCGGCCCTGAACCTGACTGTGTGGCCATTGAGTCCTGGATCCTAGGGACCTCAGGTTTATCTCATGATGTTGTTGCCACCATGAGACAGGCTAGGAAACCATCCTCCGCCAAGATCTACCACAGAACGTGGAAGATATTCTTATCTTGGTGCTCTGCTCAGGGAGTTTCTCCCTGGCCATTTGCATTGCCTATTTTTCTTTCCTTCCTGCAGTCTGGGTTGGAAAAAGGTTTGTCGCTTAGCTCCCTTAAAGGACAAGTCTCTGCGCTATCCGTATTCTTTCAGAAGCGCCTGGCGCGACTTCCTAAGGTACGCACGTTCCTGCAAGGGGTTTGTCATCTCATTCCCCCTTACAAGCGGCCATTGGCACCCTGGGATCTGAACAAGGTTCTGATTGCTCTCCAGAAGCCACCTTTCGAGCCTATGAAGGAGATTTCCTTTTCTCGGCTTTCACAGAAAGTGGCTTTTCTGGTGGCGGTCACGTCTCTTCGGAGAGTGTCAGAGCTGGCGGCGTTATCTTGCAAATCTCCCTTCCTGGTGTTTCACCAAGACAAGGTAGTTCTGCGTCCAATTCCAGAGTTTCTTCCCAAGGTGGTATCTTCCTTTCATCTCAATCAGGATATCACTTTACCATCTTTGTGTCCGCATCCAGTTCACCAATTTGAAAAGGGTTTACATCTGTTGGACCTGGTGAGAGCACTCAGGATCTACATTTCCCGCACGGCGTCTCTGCGCCGTTCGGATGCACTCTTTATCCTGGTCGCTGGTCAGCATAAAGGGTTGCAAGCTTCCAAATCCACCCTTGCGCGGTGGATCAAGGAACCAATTCTTCACGCCTACCGTTCTGCTGGGCTTCCGACTCCTTCTGGACTGAAGGCATTACGGCATCAGGCTACGGCTCAGCAGGTGTGCCAGGCGGCTACCTGGTCGAGTCTGCACACTTTCACCAAGCATTATCAGGTGCATACCTACGCTTCGGCGGATGCCAGCCTAGGTAGACAAGTCCTGCAGGCGGCGGTGGCCCACCTGTAAGAAAGGGCTGCCTGACAGCCCGATCGCGAGGTATTATTTTACCCACCCAGGGACTGCTTTTGGACGTCCCAATTGTCTGGGTCTCCCAATTAGGAGCGAAAAAGAAGAAGGGAATTTTGTTTACTTACCGTAAATTCCTTTTCTTCTAGCTCCAATTGGGAGACCCAGCACCCGCCCTGTTTTTCTGAGGGTATTTGTTTTTCGGGTGCACATGTTGTTCATGTTAATAACTTACGTTCTCCGATATTGTTTATCGGATTGAATTTGTTGTTGAAACAGTTATTGGCTTTCCTCCTTCTTGCTTTTGCACTAAAACTGAAGGACCCGTGCTCCCACGGGGGGGTGTATAGCCAGAAGGGGAGGGGCCTTACACTTTTAAGTGTAGTACTTTGTGTGGCCTCCGGAGGCAGAAGCTATACACCCAATTGTCTGGGTCTCCCAATTGGAGCTAGAAGAAAAGGAATTTACGGTAAGTAAACAAAATTCCCTTCTTTTTTTTACATCTGTTAATAGTTCTCTTTAGGGGACTGGCTTCCCTATGTGATACACTGTCGTACTTCAGTAGTTCAGTGTATTGTAAATCACCCATCTCCCAAGAAGCTCAGTCACAGGCTTCATACGTATACTGTACCAACATGGCTGACACGGGGGGCCTCCAGTAGGTCCCTGACAATAGTCCTGGTCACAGTAGACTGATCCAGGCCCCTTGTTCTCCGCAGACTGACCCCCAGCCTGTGCTATCTCCTCTTGTATTTCCATGACATATTAGCACATAGGAAAATATGAGCAGATTCTAAATACAGCAGATGTTACACAAGCAAATGAACATGTAAAATAGCCCCCGACCGAGCCACATGCAAAATAAAAACCGCAATATTGCATTTCACGAACGCACAAATGTGCCCCCTAGAGGTCGGCTAAAGAACACTGATGTTGACTCATTCAACAACTGATAGTCACGACCCTGGTCCAGTGCGGGACCCCCAACCAAAACAGAAATGCCCATTTCTAGGTGTTTTTTTTTTTTTTTTTTTTTTTTTTATATATCAATTCCATCCCAAATTTGAAAATATTTACACTTCCTTTGCTTAGTCCTTTCCGAGTTTTGGCTTCCAGATACTGACGTGTGAACGTGACCTTAAAGGAAGTCATAAGTGGACAGTTTGCTCCTATTTTATCCCCATATCTCCCCTGAAGATTCTGTTTGCAGCTTTGTTTTAATTCGTCGTACAGGTCCGGAGATATGGGTCTTTTTTATGTAGTGCTACTTTTAATGGGTGTGTCTGTAAAGTTAATTATGCAGAGCAGCCCAAAGACACGCCCCCGATGAACCTGTGAGCCACGCCCCCTTAGTAGATACTGAAATCAGCACTAAAAGGCCCATATCTCGGGAACCACATGTTGAATTTAGATAGATTAAAAAAAAAATATATATATATCAAAAGATATATAGATGCACAGCCAAATGTTTTACTTGGATTTAGAAAAAAACAACTTGGGACCAGCAGGAATTATAGTCTGACCTGGAGCCAGACTCTTGAGAACACAGCACAATGTATGCAGCGGCTGTGAGTCTCCTGACAGCCTTAAATATACAAGTGCTTCTCAATAAATTAGAATATCATCAAAGGGTTAATTTATTTCAGTAATTCAATACAAAACGGGAAATGCATACATTATATAGAGTCATTACACACAGAGGGATCTATTCCTATAATATAGAGTCATTACACACAGAGGGATCGATTCCTATATATTATATAGTCATTACACACAGAGGGATCGATTCCTATATATTATATAGAGTCATTACACACAGAGGGATCTATTCCTATATATTATATAGTCATTACACACAGAGGAATCTATTCCTATATATTATATAGAGTCATTACAAACAGAGGGATCTATTCCTATATATTATATAGAGTCATTACCCACAGAGGGATCTTTTTCATGGCTTTATTTCTGTTAATGTTAATGTTGATGATTATGGCTTACAGACAATGAAAACTTAAGTCAATATCTTAGAAATTTAAAATAATTACCAGAAAACACCTGCAAAGGCTTCCTAAGCATTTAAAATGGTCTCTTAGTCTGGTTCAGTAGGCTATACAATCATGGGGAAGACTGCTGACTTGACAGATGTCCAGAAGACAGTCATTGACACTCCACAAGGAGGGTAAGCCACAAAAAGTCATTGCTAAAGAAGCTGGCTGTTCACAGAGTGCTCTATCCAAGCATATTAAGGCTATGTGTGCACACTGCGTCTTTTTGACGCTGCGTTTTTGGCCGCTAAAAACGGACAAAAACGCACCTGCGTCGAAAAAACGCATAAAAAAATGAATGCGTTTTTGCCGCGATTTGGTGCGTTTTTGGCTGCGTTTTTGATCTCTGCGTTTTGCTGCGTTTTTCAAATGCATTGCATCGGCAGAAAACGCAGAAAAACGCAGGAAAGAACTGACATGTCCATTTTTTTTTTTTAACTCAAAAACGCAGGTAAAAAAACCAGATGTGTGCGGACAGCAAAAATGAAAACTCATAGACTTTGCTGGGGAAGCAAAGTCCTGCAGTTTTGAGGCCAAAAACGCACCCGAAAAACGCACTGTGCGCACATAGCCTAATGGAGCGTTCAGTGGAAGGAAAAAGTGTGGTAGAAAAAGGTGCACAAGCAACCGGAATAACCGCAGCCTTGATAGGATTGTTAAGAAAAGGTCATTCAGAAATTTGGGGGGGATTCACAAGGAGCGGACGCTGCTGGAGCCAGTGCTTCAAGAGCCACCACACACAGACGTATCCAGGACATGGGCTACAAGTGTCGCATTCCTTGTGTCACCACTCATGACCAATAGACAATGCCAGAAGCGTCTTACCGGGGCCAAGGAGAAAAAGACCTGGACTGTTCTCAGTGTCCAAGGTGTTGTTTTTAGGTGAAAGTAAATTGTGCTTTTCAAATTCAATTTGATATATTCCAGGGGTCAAATTAATCTCAAAAACATATTATAAACCCCAAATTTTTAAAAAATTCCTTTATTATACCAAAAGCTAAACAGACTCATAGACATAAATACATACAGTGTCTCAGCTGGATTCAACCAATAAGGGGGTAGATACATAGCAATATATAATTCATCCTTCTTTCACGATTCAATACCTATTTCCCCTCATCAAAAAAATTCCTCAGAGGGAAAAATTGCAATTTTTCAAGGGTTTATATATACTTCATACCATTATTCACATTATATATATATATATTTCATAAACACCTATTAAACTCACCGTCACACAGTGGTTTAGAAGCTGAATACAGAGACAAAAAGATATTTCGTCTCTATATCTAGTTCCAACCCCTATCTAGTTTTAGAGACCATATAACCACACTTATGCAAATGTCATCCCTGGTCACTCTTTTTGATGTTTTTTATGACCACTACTCGACATCCAAATCACATCCTCAACTGGTCAATTGAACAGAGGAAAAAACAGGGATATCGGCCCGAGGCCATCATCTGAACTGTTAGAAAAAAGATTTTTTCAGCAAAGCAACAAACACATATATGCCAAGGATAATACAGAATAAAAAGTCCAGTAACCAAAATTTGTTCCTTAGGGTACTTTCACACTTGCGTTGAACGGTATCCGTTGCATTGCGTTGTGTAACGGATGCAACGGATGTGTTGCATATAGTGGCACAACGGATGCAACGGATGCTGCAAAACAACGCAATTCGTTTTGATTTTTTTTTTTTACAGTTTTACCAGCGGCAGACTATTGTAAATGATCAGCTGATCGCTCCCTGCAGCCAGCCGCTGGGTGATCAGCTGAGCGCTGTAACTTGCCGGCGCCCGGGCATGCCGGCGGGCGGGCACTCAGCTGAGCGCTGTGACTTGCCGGCGGCCGGGCATGCCGGCGGGCGGGCGCTCAGCTGAGCGCTGTCACTTGCCGGCGCCCGGGCATGCCGGCGGGCGGGCGCTCAGCTGAGTGCTGTGACTTGCCGGTGGCCGGGCATGCCGGTGGCCGGTCGCTCAGCTGAGCGCGGTCGCTTGCCGACGGCCGGGCGCTCAGCTGAACGTTCGGCCACCGCGAGCCAAAATAAAGTTTGATTTAAAGAATAAAAAAAGAGCATGCGCAGTGGAATCCAGAGGATTCCGCTGCTCAAAATAACGTTACATGCTGCGTTCCTTCCGCTGGGCGGAAGCAACGGAGCGTCGCCCAGCGGAAGCAACGCAGGTCCTTTTGGTACAATCCGTCACCCATACAAGTCTATGGGAAACAGCGGAATCAGTTAACGGATTCCGCTGTTTTCCAAAAGGGCGGATTGTAACGGAAGGAAATAAACGCAAGTGTGAAAGTACCCTTAATAGAATTCTTGATAGATGAAATATTTATCACATATCCACTTGAGATTATCATATAAATTAATATCCTTCTTCATAGAGGTAGTTGATTTCAGACATGTGATATGTCACAGGTTCCTTTTGGTAATGGTTAGACACTCTGTGCTTGATAGCTTCACAATCTTGGGATAAAATTTACACCTTACACCTCGACGCGTTTCCCCCCTTGTATGATAGAGCCAAAGGGCAAAACGCCATGATAGCCTCCGTCACCAGCACGTGCTGGTGTCCTCATTTGGGGATTTTCTGGGACGGAGGCTATCATGGCGTTTTGCCAGTTTTTACTGTCTCATCTTACTTGGACCCTTAAACGATTGCTGTAATGGTCCGGTTGGGCATACCATACTCTATCTGAGGTGATTTTGGGATCCATATTGAATATTGATATTAAACTCATGGACCAATAAAACCTCCTGATGAACCCTTTGGCTCTATCATACAAGGGGGGAAACGCGTCGAGGTGTAAGGTGTAAATTTTATCCCAAGATTGTGAAGCTATCAAGCACAGAGTGTCTAACCATTACCAAAAGGAACCTGTGACATTTCACATGTCTGAAATCAACTACCTCTATGAAGAAGGATATTATTTTATATGATAATCTCAAGTGGATATGTGATAAATATTTCATCTATCAAGAATCCTATTAAGGAACATATTATGGTTACTGGACTTTTCATTCTGTATTATCCTTGGCATATATGTGTTTGTTGCTTTGCTGAAAAAATCTTTTTTCTAACAGTTCAGATGATGGCCTCGGGCCGATATTAGGTCTCTGTTCTGTAGAGAATGACCTTTTGGCATTCTATAGGGTGCACGGTATCTAAAATAACAGTTCGGTAGATGAGTTTACACTACATATTGGGTGTTGGTTCTGTTAGGAATAACCTATGGGTATTCCAGGATGTGCTTATTTTTAAAGTTATCCCTGTTTTTTCCTCTGTTCAATTGACCAGTTGAGGATGTGATTTGGATGTCGAGTAGTGGTCATAAAAAACATCAAAAAGAGTGACCAGGGATGACATTAGTTATGCTGGTGGTTATATGGTCTCTAAAACTGGATAGGGGTTGGAACTAGATATAGAGACGAAATATCTTTTTGTCTCTGTATTCAGCTCCTTAACCACTGTGTGACGGTGAGTTTAATAGGTGTTTATGAAAAATATATATATATAATGTGAATAATGGTATGAAGTATATATAAACCCTTGAAAAATTGCAATTTTTCCCTCTGAGGAATTTTTTGATGAGGGGAAATAGGTATTGAATCGTGAAAGAAGGATGAATTGTATATTGCTATGTATCTACCCCCTTATTGGTTGAATCCAGCTGAGACACTGTTTGTATTTATGTCTATGAGTCTGTTTAGCTTTTGGTATAATAAAGGAATTTTTTAAAAATTTGGGGTTTATAATATGTTTTTGAGATGAAAGTAAATTGTGCATTTCATTTGGAAATCGCGGTCCCAGAGTCTGGAGGAAGAGCGGAGGCCACAATCCAAGCTGCTGGGGTCTGGTGTGAAGTCTCCACAATCAGTGATGGTTTGGGCAGCCATGTCATCTGCGGGTGAAGCTCCACTGGGTTTTATCAAGACCAAAGTCAGCGCAGCCGTCTACCAGGAAATATACAGCACTTCATGCTTCCCTCTGCTGACAAGCTTTCTGGAGATGGAAATGTCATTTTCCAGCAGGACTTGGCCCCTGTCCACACTGCCAAAAGCACCAACACCTGGTATACTAACCACAGTATCACTGGGCTTGATTGGCCAGGAAACTCGCCTGACCTAAACCCCATAGAGAATCTATGAGAGACACCAGAGCCAACAATGCAGACGAGCTGAAGGCGGCTATCAAAGCAACCTGGGCTTCCATAACCCCTCAGCAGTGCCACAGGCTGATCGCCTCCAGCCACATTGATGGAGAAATTCATGAAAAAGGAGCCCGACCAAGTATTGAGGCATTTACTGCACATACTTTTCAGGAGGCGCCAATATTTCTGAGTGTAACATCATTTTTTCAGTTGGTCTTATATATTATTCTAACTTTCTGAGATAGTAACTTTTGGGTTTTCATTGTCTGTAACCTATAATCATCAACATTAACAGAAAGAAACACTGGAAATAGATCCCTCTGTGTGTAATGACTCTATATAATATATAGGAATAGATCCCTCTGTGTGTAATAACTATATATAATAGGAATGGATCCCTCTGTGTGTAATAACTATATATAATAGGAATGGATCCCTCTGTGTGTAATGACGCTATATAATATATAGGAATAGATCCCTCTGTGTGTAATGACTCTATATAATATATAGGAACAGATCCTTCTGTGTGTAATGACTATATAATATATAGGAATAGATCCCTCTGTGTGTAATGACTCTATATAATATATAGGAATAGATCCTTCTGTGTGTAATGACTCTATATAATATATAGGAATAGATCCCTCTGTGTGTAATGACTCTATATAATATATAGGAATAGATCCCTCTGTGTGTAATGACTCTATATAATATATAGGAATAGATCCCTCTGTGTGTAATGACTATATAATATATAGGAATAGAGCCCTCTGTGTGTAATGACTCTATATAATATATAGGAATAGATCCTTCTGTGTGTAATGACTCTATAATATATAGGAATAGATCCCTCTGTGTGTAATGACTCTATATAATATATAGGAACAGATCCTTCTGTGTGTAATGACTATATAATATATAGGAATAGATCCCTCTGTGTGTAATGACTCTATATAATATATAGGAATAGATCCTTCTGTGTGTAATGACTCTATATAATATATAGGAATAGATCCCTCTGTGTGTAATGACTCTATATAATATATAGGAATAGATCCCTCTGTGTGTAATGACTATATAATATATAGGAATAGAGCCCTCTGTGTGTAATGACTCTATATAATATATAGGAATAGATCCTTCTGTGTGTAATGACTCTATAATATATAGGAATAGATCCCTCTGTGTGTAATGACTCTATAATATATAGGAATAGATCCCTCTGTGTGTAATGACTATATAATATATAGGAATAGATCCCTCTGTGTGTAATAACTATATATAATAGGAATGGATCCCTCTGTGTGTAATGACTTTATATAATAGGAATGGATCCCTCTGTGTGTAATGACTCTATATAATATATAGGAATAGATCCCTCTGTGTGTAATGACTCTATATAATATATAGGAATAGATCCCTCTGTGTGTAATGACTCTATATAATATATAGGAATAGATCCCTCTGTGTGTAATGACTCTATATAATATATTCTCACTTTTTGATGATATTCTAATTTAGTGAGACACTCTTGTGCTTCCCAGATGTAGTTTGGGTAGGTCGTGCACTGGATGACTCCCACTTAGTAACTGACTTTCCGCAGGTATCACTAGAGGCATCATGTGACCTATATACATGGCACTATTAAATTACAGTATAATTAACAGAAGCGATTCCCACGCCATACGGTTACCAAGAAAATCCAAGACATTGAAATGGATCCTGGAGGAGGAAGGAAGTAGAAGAAAACCTGCATGATGCCTGTAAGGAAATATGAAGACTCCTATTCCGTGCTCCATGCTGTAAACATGTATACACTTCAGGAACAACTGTATAACTATATAGTAACCATTTAGAAACAAACTTTTTTTTACGGACTGCAAAATGAGCTAACTGATATTCCATCAGTGAGCTCCTTCAAGTGGATAGTTTCTAATATTAATCTTTATTATAGTATCCACATATTCCGCAGCGCTTTATATACATCTACAGCACTGTCCCCATTGGGGCTCACAATCTAAATTCCATATCAGTAAGTCTTTGACGTGTGAGAGGAAACTAGAGGAAAGCCCCGAAAACACGGGGAGAACATACAAACTCCTTGAAGATGTTGTCCTTGGTGGGATTTGAACCCAGGACCCCTGAGCTGCAAGACTGCAGTGCTAACCACTGAGCCACAACAAGAATGAAGTGCTAACCACTGAGCCACCACAAGAGTGAAGTGCTAACCACTGAGCCAGCATGCTGCCTGATAACACACCAAGGACGGAAGATAAAGAGTTATGACCACAAAATTCAGATCAACCATGTGGCTGTAAATCAGCTGAGAGGAGCTCACTATTGGGTTCTCAGTTACCTCATTTCTGCAGCCGGCTACAGACAATGAAACACAGAGTGTAAGGCTATGTGCCCACGCTGCTGATTTTGCCGCTGATTTACCGCGGATTTTCCGAAAATCTGCAGCAGCGGCACTTCCAAGCCATTTCAATGGCATTTTGGAAATGCTGTGTCCATGCTGCGGATTTTTCCGCGGCGGATTTGCTGCGGATTTTGATCCGGAAAAATCTGCAGCATGTCAATTTTTGGTGCGGATTTTGGGTATGGAATGGGGAAAAAAAAAAAAAAAAATCCGCGGCAAAAATAAGGTGCGGATTTGCCGCGAAAGTCGTGGATTTTCATGCAGAAAAATCCGCAGGTACATTCTACCGTGGACACATAGCCTAAGAGTCAAAACGGAGCAATTTTTTTGTGAAAACTGATTGCAAAAAGTATTTTCTTAAACCAAAAATACACACATAACCCCTGCAGGTGTCCAGATGAGTAGCTCTTGGGAGAGGGAGAGAAAAAAAAAAAATCAGCCATATTTTACTAAAACCTCATCACTCCTGACCAAAGCAGCAGAGCAAAATGTTGGGAGCGCTTCTTGCAGGTAGGTTCCTATCTGATACCAAGGAATGGTGACTGCTCAAAGGGCAAAAATATGGTAAAGCGTCAGATAATAAATTAGTGCGCTGGATCATAATATTTATTAACGATCATTGTTTTTTTTGGGGTTTTTTTTGTGAAGACTTGGCAAGTCAGAACAGTACTTTGATGTTTGACCTGAAGCATTCTATGGTTACCACTAGAGGGAGCTCTCTGAAGACAGGTTTCCCATTGAGCTCAATACCTATGAGCTCCCCTAGTGGTGACTGAAGGCAGTTCTTTTTTTATTTTATCTTTTGGTTTTTGTATCCTTAAGAAATCTAAATTGTGAGCTTAAGGGGTAGTATTTATTTAAGGATTGGAGTTCTGTGCAACAAGAAAGAAATTCTGAAAACTTAACCAGCAGCCGTATGTATGTATGTCTGTGTGTGTGTGTCTGTGTGTGCATATATATATGTATATATATTTTACTAGCTGTACTCCCCGGCTTCGCCCGGGTTAATAACTGCTGTTAACAAAATAGAATGTATTAACATTCCCGGGATAGAATGTATAAATAGAATGTATTAACGCCCGGGATAGTAACTGTGTCTCTGTTTCTCTCCAATTCTCTGTCTGTCTCCCCCTCTGTATATATCTCTCTGTCTCTCTCTATCCCTTTGTCTGTGTCTCTTTCCCTGTCTGTCTCTGTCTGTCTCAATCTCTTTCCCTGTCTGTCTCTTTCCCTCTCTGTCTGTTTCCCTGTGTCTGTCTCTTAACCTGTCTCTTTCTTTCCCTGTATGTCTCTTTGTGTCTGTTTCTTACCCTGTCTGTGTCTGTCTCTTTCCCTGGCTGCATTGTGACACGCCAACATTCCATATAAGGGCATGGCTGCGCATTCTTCTGAAGTTCTGGCTGCACTGTGGCTCCCAGCTCCATTCACTTTAATGGAGGCAGGTTTTTTGGCGAAAAACTAAAGAGCGGGGTTAAAATTTCCCCTCGAAACATAGCCTATGACGCTCTCGGGGTCCAGAAGTGTGAGTGTGCAAAATTTTGTAGCTGCGACGGTGCAGATGCCAATCCCGGACACACACACACACTTTTATATATTAGATTTGTAAAAAGTCATGATAGTGTTAAAAGCTCCTATATTTTGCACCGACTTGTATAGTTTTCTCTGGAGGTTTTATGGCAGCAGATCTATGATTGCATTGTTCTGCAGGTAAACAGCTCCGACCTTCCAGCAATGTCTTGTGACCTGAGAACATGGGGGAGGGAAGCAGCGTATATAGTTACCTGCCGTGTGAGCGTTAATGGAGCATGGAGGGAACTATAATGGGATGAAGACTCGTTACCTCCAGCACCTTCCGCCCGGGCATCTATGATTTATACTGCACAGCTCTGTGACGTGCCCAAGGGCTAATGCTAAAAAAAAAAGTGTGCTGAATACTCCCAGGCATTGATCGCCAACCTGTGGATCTCCATGGCCACTGCCTGAGCATCCTGGGAGATGTAGTTCCAACAGCTGGTGACCACTGCAATGCATGTGATAATAGAACATGCTGGGACTACTCCTACGATCAGGCTGGATTACTGTAGCTGTCACTATCCTATAATAGTGGCACAGTGGTTAGCACTGTAGTCTTGTGGTGGCTCAGTGGTTAGCACTGCAGTCTTGTGGTGGCTCAGTGGTTAGCACTGCAGTCTTGTGGTGGCTCAGTGGTTAGCACTGCAGTCTTGTGGTGG
This sequence comes from Anomaloglossus baeobatrachus, assembly GCF_048569485.1. Taxonomy (NCBI): domain Eukaryota; kingdom Metazoa; phylum Chordata; class Amphibia; order Anura; family Aromobatidae; genus Anomaloglossus; species Anomaloglossus baeobatrachus. The sequence goes on from NC_134355.1 coordinate 26,661,452, forward strand.
CTCAGTGGTTAGCACTGCAGTCTTGTGGTGGCTCAGTGGTTAGCACTGCAGTCTTGTGGTGGCACAGTGGTTAGCACTGTAGTCTTGTGGTGGCTCAGTGGTTAGCACTGCAGTCTTGTGGTGGCTCAGTGGTTAGCACTGCAGTCTTGTGGTGGCTCAGTGGTTAGCACTGCAGTCTTGTGGTGGCTCAGTGGTTAGCACTGCAGTCTTGTGGTGGCTCAGTGGTTAGCACTGCAGTCTTGTGGTGGCTCAGTGGTTAGCACTGCAGTCTTGTGGTGGCTCAGTGGTTAGCACTGCAGTCTTGTGGTGGCTCAGTGGTTAGCACTGCAGTCTTGTGGTGGCTCAGTGGTTAGCACTGCAGTCTTGTGGTGGCTCAGTGGTTAGCACTGCAGTCTTGTGGTGGCTCAGTGGTTAGCACTGCAGTCTTGTGGTGGCTCAGTGGTTAGCACTGCAGTCTTGTGGTGGCTCAGTGGTTAGCACTGCAGTCTTGTGGTGGCTCAGTGGTTAGCACTGCAGTCTTGTGGTGGCTCAGTGGTTAGCACTGCAGTCTTGTGGTGGCTCAGTGGTTAGCACTGCAGTCTTGTGGTGGCTCAGTGGTTAGCACTGCAGTCTTGTGGTGGCTCAGTGGTTAGCACTGCAGTCTTGTGGTGGCTCAGTGGTTAGCACTGCAGTCTTGTGGTGGCTCAGTGGTTAGCACTGCAGTCTTGTGGTGGCTCAGTGGTTAGCACTGCAGTCTTGTGGTGGCTCAGTGGTTAGCACTGCAGTCTTGTGGTGGCTCAGTGGTTAGCACTGCAGTCTTGTGGTGGCTCAGTGGTTAGCACTGCAGTCTTGTGGTGGCTCAGTGGTTAGCACTGCAGTCTTGTGGTGGCTCAGTGGTTAGCACTGCAGTCTTGTGGTGGCTCAGTGGTTAGCACTGCAGTCTTGTGGTGGCTCAGTGGTTAGCACTGCAGTCTTGTGGTGGCTCAGTGGTTAGCACTGCAGTCTTGTGGTGGCTCAGTGGTTAGCACTGCAGTCTTGTGGTGGCTCAGTGGTTAGCACTGCAGTCTTGTGGTGGCTCAGTGGTTAGCACTGCAGTCTTGTGGTGGCTCAGTGGTTAGCACTGCAGTCTTGTGGTGGCTCAGTGGTTAGCACTGCAGTCTTGCAGCACTGGGGTCATGGGTTCAATTCCCACCAAGGACATCATCTGCAAGGAGTTTGTATGTTCTCCCCGTGTTTGCGTGGGTTTCCTCCCACACTACAAAAACATACAGATAGAGACCTCAGATTGTGAGCACCAATGGGGACAGTGTTGCCAATGTATGGAAAGTGCTATATAAATGAAATATATATAAAATTTATTTAAAAAAAAAAATCCCTGGTGGCTAGAGGTATAAAAGGGTTGTTTTCACATTCCCTGGTTGTCTAAGTTCAGGTTTGCACTTAGTCCTAGACAACTGCTGAGTCTGCCATTTATTTAAACCAGTGGTGAACGCATCCAGGGCCTGCACCTCGGGCGTCGTCTTTCAATATGGCGGGTAGTTCTGTCCGCCTGTAGACTAATCCACCACTGAATACACAGTGTAAGCAACAATGTGCAGAGGACGTAGCCTCTATAGGACAGCAAGGGCCCATGGACGTCTATAGACAGCGCACAGGACTGCGCCCCTCTCTAGACGCGCTCTCCATTGTGCACCAGCAATGATAATTACATTGGAGACACAAGTAACTGCAGAGCAGGAATATGGAGGAATCAGCCAACGGCTGCAGGTCACCCTCATACAATACAATCATAAATCATGTACCGCACTGGAAAAGGCAGAACAATGCACCGATCCATCAGAGAACAATGCAGCACCTGCCCGAGATCTGCAGAGGCACAGCATAATACTATACAGGAGCGAGCGTGCAGACTGTGTACCCGACAGGTTAAAGGGAACCTGCAGCCGAGAGCACCGTGCCCAGAAGCTAAAAGTATCTACACAGAGACTGCACCAGCAGAATAGTGAGTGCAGCTCTGGAGTATAATACATTACTGATCCTGAGTTACCTCCTGTATTACACTCCAGAGCTGCGCTCACTATTCTGCTGGCGGAGTCACTGTGTACATACATTACTGATCCTGAGTTACATTCTGTATGTACGCAGTGACTGCATCAGCACAATAGTGAGTGCAGCTCTGGAGTATAATACAGGAGGTAACTCGGGATCTGTAATGTATGTACAGAATAACAACCAGTGGATAGTGAGCGCAGCTCTGCAGTATAACACCAGATGGATTTCAAAGTGACAAATAAAAAGAAGAACGACCCAGCCCGTCCTAACCTTCCTTTATTTGCGGCCCGGACAATGTGAAAGGATGGAGTTATAAATACACATGTAGATTCCACAATCGTGTTCATATACAGAACTGTCATCAGGAATGTGGAGCCGCCGTTTCCTTTGTGAAAAAGGGATATAAACAGGAGTCCTCAGTCATTCCATGGGTAAAACGACCCCGGCTGTGAGACTCGGGCGCTGCAGGCGATCCTCCTATGATGGCTGCAGACTCCATCCTCATCGCTCCCCTGCAGTGAGGGACAGGCGCAGCTGCTCGTACATCATCTGATCCTACAAGGGGGAAAGAGGAGAGAATGAAACAGTCACAAATACTGGGATCCGTCCACCCAGAGCTCACAGGGGCGCATTGCACTTACAACGTTTTGATTTCTATCTGGCCACCACTAGGGGGAGCTCAGGAACCTTCTGTATACTGATTTACAATTAAAGGGATTGTGTAAGTCGGAGCGTTACGGACGCCAGCCAGGAGCGGAGGGCGGGGGCCGCGATGCCAGCCAGGAGGGCGGGGGCCGCGACGCCAGCCAGGAGCGGAGGGCGAGGGCCGCGACGCCAGCCAGGAGCGGAGGGCTGTGCTACTAAACCCTACCCAAGAGGTCTGTACAACCAGCCCCCGACGTCGCCCCCTGCTGTATTCTGCAGGACTCCATTAGATATAATATATTAATTTCACTTGCAGCTAAGTAAAATTATTACACCCAACCCCCAGAAGAACCCAAATAACTAAAAATAAATACTAGCCATCAGATCAGTGAGAGCGGAGGTCCGCGGTGTATGGGGGAGGGTCACTGCAGAGAGCTCTGTACTCAGTGAGACAAGGCCGGAGGGTGGGGGCCGCACCGGCCAGAGACCCCCTCCTCTGCAAATCTGTCACATGAGCGACAACATTCCCTTCATTCCTCAGCACGAGAGCAAACACTCCACAACACGGAGCAATCTCCCACCGCCGGATACACACGGCCAGCAATGCTGAGGGCTCCATATGTTATAAAGATAGAGAATGAAGAGCGACGCTCACCATCTTAGAGACGGAAGGTTTCACCTTCTTAAAGGCTTCATCAAAGTGTTTCTTGTACACGAGGATCTCTGCTGAGAAAAATGTAATATAGGTCACCTGAGAAACTGGAGACATTCAACTGCTAAATTTATTAGAATACACACATCTCTGTAATACGGAATAACCTCCTGTATTATACCCCAGAGCTGCACTCGCTATTCTGCTGGTGCAGTCACTGTGTATATACATTACTGATCCTGAGTTACCTCCTGTATTATACTCCAGAGCTGCACTCACTATTCTGCTGGTGCAGTCACTGTGTACATACATTACATTACTGATCCAGAGTTAACTCCTGTATTATACACCAGAGCTGCACTCGCTATTCTGCTGGTGCAGTCACTATGTACACACATTACATTACTGATCCTGAGTTACCTTCTGCATTATACTCCAGAGCTGCACTCACTATTCTGCTGGTGCAGTCACTGTGTACATACATTACATTACTGATCCTGAGTTACCTCCTGTATTATACTCCAGAGCTGCACTCACTATTCTGCTGGTGCAGTCACTTCTACTCACCTCTCGGGGCTGTAGGCTTTGGCTGTAGCACTTCGCTCCGCAGGGCACTTATTGACGCCTCCCGCACCAGAGCAGACAGGTCGGCGCCCCTGTGTGTGGCAGAAAACAGCACATTATGTTGCAGCCGGTGTGCGATTGTCCTGTGGATGTGGCCATAATTCTTGTACGAGATGGCGGCGCAGCACACAGATACAGATCTGCAGGCGCAGCGCGGCCCCGGGGACCTGACACTGAATGTAGATCACTTGGATCTGATACTCGGGGCAAAGACTCCTCAAGATCAGTTTACAAAGTACAGTCAGGAGCACACGGCTTATCTCAGAAGACATTTACCCACTGAGTCAGCCACAGAGCTAATCAATATTGCAGAATATCAGCAACCTGCAATTTACAGCTTTAAAGGTGCATACAATATATAAAAAAGCAGCTGTGCAAAACTGAACACGCCGTTTTGTGTACGCAGCTCCTCAGCAAAGCCATGTGTCTGCGTGGCAACAGACTGCAAGCCACAGCAACAGACTGCAAGCCACGGCAACAGACTGCAAGCCATGTGTAGTGGGAGCCTGCGGTCACAGTCTGCGCTCTATCATCACACGCTGCGGTTTGTAGGGCGACAGGATGAGGAGACAGAAGCTGCGTGCACAGAACGGGAGGGAAGGTTTCTTACACATTATTACATGGGGTTTTCTGATAAATTCACTATTACGTCACATCGGATGGAGGAGAAACACTCACGTGAAGCAATCACATCTATCATCACAGGCGATTACATCCAGATCAACGTCCGGGCCGAGCGGAGGCCGAGAGCCGCTCTGAGAAAAAGAAAATAACAATAATAAAAACAACAAATATTCGCACAGGAAGCGAGACTCAATGTAAAATGTGCATGTTTATATACAGGAAAACAAGGAGGGGGCGAAGGATACAAGGGGGGAAAGGTACAACGGAGGGGGGGAGGTACAAGGTGGAAAAAGGTACAAGGGGGAAAACCTACAATGGAGGGGGGGGGAGGTACAAGGTGGAAAAAGGTACAATGGAGGGGGGGAGGTACAAGGTGGAAAAAGGTACAACGGAGGGGGGTAGGTACAAGGTGGAAAAAGGTACAAGGGGGAAAACCTACAATGGAGGGGGGGGGTACAAGGTGGAAAAAGGTACAATGGAGGGGGGGGAGGTACAAGGTGGAAAAAGGTACAATGGAGGGGGGGGGAGGTACAAGATGGAAAAAGGTACAATGGAGGGGGGGGAGGTACAAGGTGGAAAAAGGTACAAGGGGGAAAAAGGTACAATGGAGGGGGGGGAGGTACAAGGTGGAAAAAGGTACAAGGGGGAAAAAGGTACAATGGAGGGGGGAGGTACAAGGTGGAAAAAGGTACAATGGAGGGGGGGAGGTACAAGGTGGAAAAAGGTACAATGGAGGGGGGGGAGGTACAAGGTGGAAAAAGGTACAAGGGGGAAAACCTACAAAGGAGGGGGGGAGGTACAAGGTGGAAAACAGGTACAATGGAGGGGGGGAGGTACAAGGTGGAAAAAGGTACAAGGTGGAAAAAGGTACAATGGAGGGGGGAGGTACAAGGTGGAAAAAGGTACAATGGAGGGGGGAGGTACAAGGTGGAAAAAGGTACAATGGAGGGGGGGGGGAGGTACAAGGTGGAAAAAGGTACAATGGAGGGGGGGGAGGTACAAGGTGGAAAAAGGTACAATGGAGGGGGGGGAGGTACAAGGTGGAAAAAGGTACAATGGAGGGGGGGAGGTACAAGGTGGAAAAAGGTACAATGGAGGGGGGAGGTACAAGGTGGAAAAAGGTACAAGGGGGAAAATGGTACAAGGTGGAAAAAGGTACAATGGAGGGGGGAGGTACAAGGTGGAAAAAGGTACAAGGGGGAAAAAGGTACAAGGTGGAAAAAGGTACAATGGAGGGGGGAGGTACAAGGTGGAAAAAGGTACAATGGAGGGGGGAGGTACAAGGTGGAAAAAGGTACAATGGAGGGGGGGGAGGTACAAGGTGGAAAAAGGTACAATGGAGGGGGGGGAGGTACAAGGTGGAAAAAGGTACAATGGAGGGGGGGGAGGTACAAGGTGGAAAAAGGTGCAAGGGGGGGCGCAAAATAGAAGAGGGGGGGGGTCGCAAAATAGAAGAGGGGGGGGGTCGCAAAATACAAGAGGGGGGGGGGGGGTCGCAAAATACAAGAGGGGGGGTCGCAAAATACAAGAGGGTGGGTCGCAAAATACAAGAGGGTGGGTCGCAAAATACAAGAGGGTGGGTCGCAAAATACAAGAGGGTGGGTCGCAAAATACAAGAGGGTGGGTCGCAAAATACAAGAGGGTGGGTCGCAAAATACAAGAGGGTGGGTCGCAAAATACAAGAGGGTGGGTCGCAAAATACAAGAGGGTGGCGCAAAATACAAGAGGGTGGCGCAAAATACAAGAGGGTGGCGCAAAATACAAGAGGGTGGCGCAAAATACAAGAGGGTGGCGCAAAATACAAGAGGGTGGCGCAAAATACAAGAGGGTGGCGCAAAATACAAGAGGGTGGCGCAAAATACAAGAGGGTGGCGCAAAATACAAGAGGGTGGCGCAAAATACAAGGGGGGAATATAGGGAGTGGGAAAAAAAAATACAGAGAGGGAGAAATACCGTAGGAAAAAAAATATAAGGAAAATAACAAATATTCGCATAGGATGATCTTGACTCAAAACGTAAACCTTTCAGGCTTGTACAGTGATGTAGAGTCGACGCCTCGCCCAAATCCAACGTCACCACGCTACTGGTTTCAGGATATAAAAATTAACTTAAAGGGGTTCTCTGCGATGGCAGTCACTTAAGGAGGACCATAACAACAAATACCGTATTTTTCGCTTTATAAGACGCACTTTTCCTCCCAAAAATTTGGGAGGAAAGAAGGGAATTTTGTTACTTACCGTAAATTCCTTTTCTTCTAGCTCCAATTGGGAGACCCAGACGATTGGGTGTATAGCTACTGCCTCCGGAGGCCACACAAAGCACTACACTAAAAAGTGTAAGGCCCCTCCCCTTCTGCCTATACACCCCCCGTGGGATCACGGGCTGCTCAGTTTTAGTGCTAAAGCAAGAAGGAGGAAAGCCAATAACTGGTTTAAACAAATTCAATCCGAAGTAACATCGGAGAACTGAAACCGTTCAACATGAACAACATGTGTACCCGAAAAAACCAAAAATCCCGAAGGAAACAGGGCGGGTGCTGGGTCTCCCAATTGGAGCTAGAAGAAAAGGAATTTACGGTAAGTAACAAAATTCCCTTCTTCTTCGGCGCTCCATTGGGAGACCCAGACGATTGGGACGTCCAAAAGCAGTCCCTGGGTGGGTAAATTAATACCTCAAGTTTGAGCTGCAAAACAGCTCTCCCCTACGAGGAGGCAACCGCCGCCTGCAGGACTCTTCTACCTAGGCTGGCGTCCGCCGAAGCGTAGGTATGCACCTGATAATGTTTGGTGAAAGTGTGCAGACTCGACCAGGTAGCTGCCTGGCACACCTGTTGAGCCGTAGCCTGGTGTCGTAATGCCCAGGACGCACCCACGGCTCTGGTAGAATGGGCCTTCAGCCCTGATGGAACCGGCAGCCCAGCAGAACGCTAGGCTTCAAGAATTGGTTCCTTGATCCATCGAGCCAGGGTGGATTTGGAAGCCTGCGACCCTTTGCGCTTACCAGCGACAAGGACAAAGAGTGCATCCAAGCGGCGCAGGGGCGCCGTGCGGGAAATGTAGATTCTGAGTGCTCTCACGAGATCCAACAAATGCAAATCCTTTTCAAACCGATGAACTGGATGAGGACAAAAGGAAGGTAAGGAGATATCCTGATTAAGATGAAAAGAGGATACCACCTTAGGGAGAAACTCCTGAACGGGGCGCAGCACAACCTTGTCCTGGTGAAAAACCAGGAAGGGAGCTTTGGATGACAGCGCTGCCAGCTCGGATACCCTCCGAAGAGACGTGACCGCTACCAGAAAGGCCACTTTCTGTGAGAGTCGAGAAAGTGACACCTCCTTCAGAGGCTCGAAGGGCGGCTTCTGGAGAGCAACTAGTACCCTGTTCAGATCCCATGGATCTAACGGCCGTTTGTACGGAGGGACGATGTGACAAACCCCCTGCAGGAACGTGCGTACCTGAGGAAGCCGTGCTAGACGCTTTTGAAAAAATACCGATAGCACTGAGACTTGCCCTTTAAGGGAGCCGAGTGATAAGCCTTTTTCCAAACCAGATTGCAGGAAGGAAAGAAAAGTAGGCAATGCAAATGGCCAGGGAGATACTCCCTGTGCCGAGCACCAGGATAAGAAAATCTTCCACGTTCTGTGGTAGATCTTAGCAGACGTGGGCTTCCTAGCCTGTCTCATGGTGGCCACGACCCCTTGGGATAATCCTGAAGATGCTAGTATCCAGGACTCAATGGCCACACAGTCAGGTTCAGGGCCGTAGAATTCAGATGGAAAAACGGCCCTTGTGACAGTAAGTCTGGCCGGTCTGGTAGCGCCCACGGTTGGCCGACCGTGAGATGCCACAGATCCGGATACCACGACCTTCTCGGCCAGTCTGGGGCGACGAGCAGGACGCGGCGGCACTCGGACCTGATCTTGCGTAGCACTCTGGGCAAGAGTGCCAGAGGGGGAAACACATAGGGCAGCTGGAACTGCGACCAATCTTGCACTAAGGCGTCTGCCGCCAGAGCTCTGTGATCGCGAGACCGTGCCATGAAAATTGGGTGCGACTGGCCTTGAAGGAGAGAGTGCACCCCTGTCTGTAGTGAACGCTGCTTGTCCATCGGAAGCTTCACTATCGCTGAGAGAGTATGAAACTCCATGCCAAGATATGTTAGTGATTGGGTCGGTGACAGATTTGACTTTGAAAAGTTGATGATCCACCCGAAAGTCTGGAGAGTCTCCAGCGCAACGTTCAGGCTGTGTTGGCATGCCTCTTGAGAGGGTGCCTTGACAAGTAGATCGTCCAAGTAAGGGATCACCGAGTGTCCCTGAGAGTGCAAGACTGCTACCACTGCTGCCATGACCTTGGTGAAAACCCGTGGGGCTGTCGCCAGACCAAATGGCAGGGCTACGAACTGAAGGTGTTCGTCTCCTATAACGAAGCGTAGAAAACGCTGGTGCTCTGGAGCAATCGGCACGTGGAGATAAGCATCTTTGATGTCTATTGATGCTAGGAAATCTCCTTGAGACATCGAGGCAATGACGGAGCGGAGAGATTCCATCCGGAACCGCCTGGTTTTCACGTGCTTGTTGTGCAGAAGAGCATCGGCTCGGTCGGGATGTGGGGAAGTTCTGAAGAACCGAGGCGGAGGACGAGAACTGAACTCTATCCGGTACCCGTGAGACAAAATGTCTGTTACCCACCGGTCTTTGACCTGTGGCAGCCAAATGCCGCAAAAGCGGGAGAGCCTGCCACCGACCGAGGATGCGGAGAGAGGAGGCCGAAAGTCATGAGGCAGCCGGCTTGGAAGTGGTTCCTCCGGCTGCTTTCTTTGGGCGTGAGTGAGTCCGCCAGGAATCTGAGCTCCTCTGCTCCTTCTGAGTCCTTTTGGACGAGGAGAATTGGGCCCTGCCCGAACCTCGAAAGGACCGAAACCTCGACTGTCCCTTCCACTGTTGAGGTTTGCTTGATCTGGGCTGGGGTAAGGAAGAGTCCTTACCCTTGGACTGTTTAATGATTTCCGCCAATTGCTCACCAAACAGTCTGTCTTGAGATAATGGCAAACTGGTTAAGCATTTTTTGGAAGCAGAATCTGCTTTCCATTCCTTTAACCATAAGGCTCTGCGTAAAACCACAGAGTTGGCGGACGCCATTGACGTACGGCTGGTAGAGTCCAAGACCGCATTGATAGCGTAAGTCGCAAACGCAGACATTTGCGAGGTCAAGGACGCCACTTGCGGCACTGATGGACGTATGACAGAGTCCACCTGCGCCAGACCAGCTGAAATAGCTTGGAGTGCCCACACGGCTGCGAATGCTGGAGCAAACGACGCGCCGATAGCTTCATAGACAGATTTCAACCAAAGGTCCATCTGTCTGTCATTGGCATCCTTAAGTGAAGCCCCATCTTCCACTGCAACTATGGATCTAGCCGCAAGCCTGGAGATTGGGGGGTCCACCTTTGGACACTGGGTCCAGCGTTTGACCACGTCAGGGGGAAAGGGATAACGTGTATCCTTAAGACGTTTGGAGAAACGCTTATCTGGATAAGCATGGTGTTTCTGGACTGCTTCTCTGAAGTCAGCGTGGTCCAGGAAAGTACTCAATTTACGTTTGGGATACCTGAAATGGAATTTCTCCTGCTGTGCTGCTGCCTCCTCCGCTGGAGGAGAAATATCCAGCAGTCTATTGATGGCGGCTATAAGATCATTCACCATGGCGTCACCATCAGGGGTATCCAGGTTGAGAGCGGTCTCAGGATTAGACTCCTGATCACCTAGCTCTGTCTCATCATACAGAGAATCCTCTCGCTGAGACCCTGACCAGCGTGATGACGCCGAGGGTCTCTCCCAGCGAGCTCGCTTAGGCTGCCTGGGACTGTCGTCCGAGTCAGAGCCTTCAGCCTGTGATGTCTGGGACCCCCTTGGAGCACGGATTAGTTCCAACTGAGGGGGACCGGGAAACATTGAATCAGCAGTACCCATGGTCTGAGTGACCGGCCTGGACTGCAAAGTTTCTAGAATTTTTGTCATAGTCACAGACATCTTATCAGCAAAAACTGCAAACTCTGTCCCAGTCACCGGGGCAGGGTTCACAGGCGTCTCTGCCTGGGCCACTACTAGCATAGACTCCGGCTGTCGAAGTGGCACAGGGACCGAACATTGCACACAATGGGGGTCAGTGGAACCTGCCGGTAGATCAGCCCCACATGCGGTACAGGCAGCATATGAAGCCCGTGCCTTGGCACCCTTGCTTTTTGCGGATGACATGCTGTTGTCTCCTCAGAGCAATATAGGGGTATAAGCCAAGAAGCGACCGTACAGTGCAATATATAGGTACAGACAAAAGTACACAAAACAACACTGTGGCACTAGTGGGGTCAGCACCTAGGTGCTGCTTACCGCCCGCTTAACAGCGGGTGTGTGGTCGCCAGAATCCCTTGTCTGGGTCTCCCAGGGCTATGTCCGTTCTCCAGCTCAGACTGCGTGCAGGAATGGCTGCCGGCGTCCTGTGAAGAGGGGCGGGCCGTGGGCGTGCTGCAGACAAAGAGCGGGAAACTGGCGTCCCACTGTGCCCAGTGAGAGGGCTGGAGTATGTAAATAAGACTCCAGCTCTCGGCGCTGACTATTGTACAGCGTCTCTCCCCTTCCCTGACTGACAGGGCTGGGGGCGGGAACGAAGCGTAACTAGGCCGCAGAAGCCGGAGACTAGATTTATAAGCGCTGCCGTCGTAAAAGCACGGTCAGCGCGAAGTCCCCGGCGCACCACAAGTCTCAGCCGCGCCGCAGTCACCACGGCGCGGTAGTTCCCCACACATAAACTCACTCAGCAAAGCTGCAGTGAGTATAACCCAAGCGCGCAGCGCTACTGTCCCCGGCGCACTAGAACACCCAGCAACGCTGGAGTGTGTCTGTGCCTGTCTGTACGGGGACACAGAGTACCTGAATGTTGCAGGGCCTTGTCCCTGACGGTACCCAGCTCCGTATCCAGCAGGATCTCCGGGTCTGTGGATGGAGCCCGGCCTCAGAGTCTGGAGGCCGGTAAGATCCCACTTCACCAGAGCCCTTCAGGGGGATGGGGAAGGAAAACAGCATGTGGGCTCCAGCCTCCGTACCCGCAATGGGTACCTCAACCTTAACAAACACCGCCGACAAAAGTGGGGTGAGAAGGGAGCATGCTGGGGGCCCTAGTATGGGCCCTCTTTTCTTCCATCCGACATAGTCAGCAGCTACTGCTGACTAAACCGTGGAGCTATGCGTGGATGTCTGACCTCCTTCGCACAAAGCATAAAACTGAGCAGCCCGTGATCCCACGGGGGGTGTATAGCCAGAAGGGGAGGGGCCTTACACTTTTTAGTGTAGTGCTTTGTGTGGCCTCCGGAGGCAGTAGCTATACACCCAATCGTCTGGGTCTCCCAATGGAGCGCCGAAGAAATGGGGAGTGCGTCTTATAAAGCGGTACCGGGAGGGGGGGGTCCTGTCTGAGGCGATCGAGCGGCCGGGTGCCTGTGGCTGCATGCAAGCGGCCGGGTACCTGTGCTTGCGTGCGGTGGCAGCTGGGTACCCGTGGCTGTGTGCGGGCGGCAGCGGGTGCTGTGTGGGGTCAGCAGCCGGGTACCCGTGCTTGCATGCGGTGGCAGCCAGGTACCCATGGCTGTGTGCGGGCGGCAGCTGGGTGCTGTGTGCGAGCGGCAGTCGGGTGCCGCTTTCACACAGGCACCCGGCTGCCGCCCTCACACAGTCACCCAGCTGCTGCCCGCACACAGCCATGGGTACCCGGCTGCCACCGCACGCAAGCACAGGTACCCGGCGGCTTGTACGCAGGGTGGGCGGGCAGCCTGCTGGCTGCCACTCTGTGCATGCGGTGCGGGCGGCTGTGCAGCATGTTACCAGTTGTCCGCGGTCCCACTTTCAAATGATGGCGCCAGTGGAGCTCTTGGATGAGAGCTCCATCTGCGCACGCGCTGCTCCGGGAGTCAGCGCGTGCGCAGATGGAGCCCTTGGATGAGAGCTCCATCTGCGCATGCGTCGCTCCGGGCGCCATTACTTGAATCGGGACCGCGGACACACTCCACCACTGAGCAGTCCCTGCCGCTGCCACCACTGAGCCGTCGCCGCCACCACTGAACCGGGACCGCGGACACACTCCACCACTGAGCAGTCCCTGCCGCTGCCACCACTGAGCCGTCGCTGCCGCTCCCACCACTGAGCCGTCGCCGCCGCTGACACCACTGAGCCGGGACCGTGGACACACTCCACCACTGAGCAGTCCCTGCCGCTGCCACCACTGAGCCGTCGCCGCCGCTGCCACCACTGAGCCGCCGCCACCACTGAACCGGGACCGCGGACACTCACTGCACCGGCCTGCTGCACGGCTCACCCGCCACGGCTGCTGCCGCCACCATGGACCCCACGGCTCCTGCCACCGCACCTGCAACCACAGACGCCACGGCACCTGCAACCACGGACCCTGCTGCCACTGACCCGCCGCGCCTGCCAGCACAACCTGTGCCTCCTGTGACCCCGCTTCACCACCACTGCTGCCCCCCTCTGGTAAGAGAACACCGGAGCATAAGACGGACCCCATTTTTCTTTTTTTTACCTTTTTTTATGTCCAAGTTTGGGGTGCGTCTTATATTCCGGTGCGTCTTATAAAGCGAAAAATACGGTACATTGCAAAACCTGCCAGTAAGTGTTCAAGTTCCCTGCAGCGCCCCCACAGGAGAAATAAAGTATTACACAGCGTCCATTCATGTGAATGGGTGGTCAGGGACAGAGCCGGTCCTCCGGGGCCAAAGACACTCTATATACCAGTTTACATTCTGATGGACATACGAGGGCTCTGGACGGGGAACCTCTAAATAACTATATAAATAGTTTTTAACCTCAGGTGACCCCTTTTTTTTGGCAATTACCAATTTCAGCAGCTGATCCGGCTGCTCTTTCCTGCGGGGTTTGGCATTATGCAGCTGACACCACCTCTTTAATTGTATATTGACTCTGCAAGCACCCCAGGGCCATGGTGGGTAAATAGAGAGACATCATGATATCATCATGTGACCCCGCAGCCCCCGGCTCAGTGGGTATGAACATATTGGAGCCTTCAGAGAAAATCAAAGTCACATTCACAAGTGTAAACTAAAAAGGTGATTATCTGACTTTCCCTGATAAAATCTGCAAATACCGGTCACTGCCTTCTACAAAATCAACCCCCTCGTCCTCTGCTGCCGTCATCATCCTGATTAGCTACAATATCTGAGCACTAAATACACAATTACCTTTGTTATCGTTCTCAGGATGGCGAGTCGATCACTCGGAGGTGGAAGCCCGACATAGAGGGTCTTGTCCAGTCGCCCGGGTCGCAGAATAGCCGGGTCGATGATGTCTGAGAAGAAAGTGAAGAAAATTCATGACACTTAGTTAACACCTCCTGGCAGCAGAAAGAGATCTCACTGCGTCATGGTCAGGTGCAGGTAACTCATGGCACAAGTGAAAGGTTTCCTGCGTCTATAGGTGATGAGAGTTCTGGGGTACCGAATCTTACAGTGTAAATGAATGGGTAGGATTTTAGCAGCAGGAGATGACTGTGTTGACCTTGTGTGGGGCAGTGACCCATCTATACAAGCACAAGTGATCACAGCTCTCACTGTAATAATGCGGCTTTGGATGGAACAGTGAAGTCATTAAAAAACATGATCACAGCAGAAGAGGACTGTGTTGATTTTGTAGGAGGGAGTGACCTGCGATCATATCTGAAGAAATAGTTTTATGGGGAGGTGCAAAGTTAAAACAGTAGAGCTTATGAGAACGATGAAAGCAGCAGAAGGAGAGTGTGCTGATCTGGGTGCAGGCAGTGACCTGTATGCACATATAATACCTGTAAGAATAAAACCACAGGAATCAGTAGGGGAGAGGGTGAAGATACAAAGTGGAGAGTGATGACAGCAGCGGTAGAGGGGTGTGCTGATACTGAGGGAGGCAGTGACCTGCTGATTACATTTGGTTATGTTGTAGTAATGGGGCTGTGTGATGATGAGAATGCAAAGATAGTGACAGCAGGAAATGACTGCAGATTTTTGGGGTTGTCAGTGGCCAATATATACATGTCTGTAAGAATATGACTAAATAAAACACTCTGAGCCATGATGTGGTAGAATATAAGAGTGAAGCCAATGGGAACAATGACAGCAGCAGTAGACTAATATGCAGACTTTGTGGAAGGCAGTGACCCACAAACCTGGGAAGTAGCCAATTAAAAAATTAAGAAAAAAATAATGCGCGGACTATTTGGGAGGCAGTGACCTGTATATATTTATGGCTAAGTATAATGATTCATGAGACAGGGCGGTGTCAAGCTGTGGCTAATCATGGAATGATGGAACTATATTATATATATATATATATATATATATATATATATATATATATATATATATATTATATATATATATATATATATATACACACACACACTAGAAGGTGGCCCGATTCTACGCATCGGGTATTCTAGAATTTACGTATTGTGTAGATTTTTGTTATATATATATATATAGATGTTGTTGTGTGTAGTTACCAAGTGTTTGTGTAGGGCGCTGTACATGTTCTGAGTGTTGTCTGGGTGTGACGGGGGGGTGAGAGCGGTGTTGTATGTGTGTTGCGTGTGTTGCGTTGTTTGTGGAGCGCTGTGTGTCTGTAGCGTTGTGTGTGTGTGTGTGTTGTGCGGTTTGTGTGTGTGTGGTGTGTTTTGGGGGGAGGTATGTTTTGAGCAATGTGTGTGTTGTGCGGTATGTGCGTATATTTGTGTGTGCTGCGGTGTTTGTGTGTTGGGTGTTGTGTGTGTGCAGCGTTGTCTGTGTGTGTGGGTGTCTGTGTAGGGCGTTGTTTGTGGTTCCTAGTGTGTGTGTGTTGTGCAGTGCGCGTGTGTGTGTGTTGTGCAGTGCGCGTGTGTGTGTGTGTGTGTGTGTGTGTTGGGGGGAGGTGTGCACATCCCATCGTGCTCCATCCCCCATGCTGCGCACCCCCCATCGTGCTCCATCCCCCATGCAGCGCACACCCCATCGTGCTGCATCCCCCATGCTGCGCACTCCCAAACGTGCTCCATCCGCCATGCTGCGCACTCCCAAACGTGGTCCATCCGCCATGCTGCGCACTCCCAAACGTGCTCCATCCGCCATGCTGCGCACTCCCCATCGTGCTCTATCCGCCATGCTGCGCACTCCCAAACGTGCTATATCCCCCATGCTGCGCACCCCCATCGTGCTCCATCCCCCATGCAGCGCACTCCCCATCGTGCTGCATCCCCCATGCTGCGCACCCCCCATCGTGCTCCATCCCCCATGCTGCACCAGCATCAGCCTCTCTGCCCGCAGCATCAGCCTCTCTGCCCGCAGCATCAGCCTCTCTGCCCGCAGCATCAGCCTCTCTGCCCGCAGCATCAGCCTCTCTGCCCGCAGCATCAGCCTCTCTGCCCGCAGCATCAGCCTCTCTGCCCGCAGCATCAGCCTCTCTGCCCGCAGCATCAGCCTCTCTGCCCGCAGCATCAGCCTCTCTGCCCGCAGCATCAGCCTCTCTGCCCGCAGCATCAGCCTCTCTCCTCCCAGCATCAGCCTCTCTCCTCACAGCATCAGCCTCTCTCCTCACAGCATCAGCCTCTCTCCTCACAGCATCAGCCTCTCTCCTCACAGCATCAGCCTCTCTCCTCACAGCATCAGCCTCTCTCCTCACAGCATCAGCCTCTCTCCTCACAGCATCAGCCTCTCTCCTCACAGCATCAGCCTCTCTCCTCACAGCATCAGCCTCTCTCCTCACAGCATCAGCCATTTCTGTCCCTAGCATCAGCCTCTCTCCTCCCAGCCTACCCCAGCCTCAGCCTCCCTCAGCATCAGCCTCTCTTTTCTCAGCCTCCCCCTCCCAGCCTTCCCCAGCATCAGCCTCTCTCATCCCAGCATCAGCCTCTCTCCTCCCAGCATCAGCCTCTCCTCTCTGTCCCCAGCATCAGCCTGTCTCCTCCCAGCCTTCCCCAGCATCAGCCTCTCTCCTCCCAGCCTCTCTCTCTTCCCAGCCTCCCCCAGCATCAGCCTCCCCCAGCATCAGCCTCTCTCCTTCCAGCCTCCCCCAGCATCAGCCTCTCTCCTTCCAGCCTCCCCCAGCATCAGCCTCCCTCTCCCAGCCTTCCCCAGGATCAGCCTCTCTCCTCCCAGCCTCCGTCCTCCCAGCCTTCCCCAGCATCAGCTTTCCCCTCCCAGCCTCCCTCAGCATCAGCCTTCCCCAGCATCAGCCTCTCTCCTCCCAGCCTCAGCCTCTCTCCTTCCAGCCTCCCTCAGCATCAGCCTCCCCTTCCCAGCCTTCCCCCAGGATCAGCCTCTCTCCTCCCAGCCTCCTTCAGCATCATCCTTCCCCTCCCAGTCTCCCCCAGCATCAGCCTCCCCCTCCCAGCCTTCCCCAAGATCAGCCTCTCTGCTCCCAGCCTCCTCCAGCACTCCGTGCTCCTCTGCCGACACTCAAACACCCGATCGCATACACTCACACACACCCGATCCCGACACTCACACACACCCGATCGCATACACTCACACATACCCGATCGCATACACTCACACACACAGACACTGACGAAATCGCACATACGCGCTCACACTCACAACATCCGGAGATACCACATGCTTCTGGCCATGTGATCCTCCGGCAGGTCCTGGAAGGTCACAACAGCACAGTATCGAGGCCGAGAAGCAAGCGATATCACCGGATGCTGTGAGTGTGTGGATGCGATGTGATGTGTGTGTGAGGTGTGTGTGAGAGTGAGTGTGATCTGATGTGTGTGTATGTGTGTGTGTGTGCTGTTATGTGTGTGCGTGTGGATCTTCCGCCGCTGCAGGACCTTGATGCGCTTGTAACCAGCTGGTAACTATGCTAGCATAGTTACCAACGTATCCCGTCCCCCGCTCGCACGGGAGCCCACACCAGCATACGGCGGCAAGGCCAGCAATGCGAGGGTTAGTTTCGGCTGGGTTGGCGGCGCACGCTCATGTGGGCTCCCGGGGGTGGAGGGGGGGGGGGGAGTACAGTACTCACCTGGGAGTCGTGTCAGTTCGGGGAATGCGCGGGGGGGGGGGGGGGGGGGGAGGGGGAGGGGGGCGGGGCGAGAGCTAGCGAGAGCTAGCGTGCATTGCGTGAGGGGGGCGGGACGTGGCGGGGCCGAATTGCCAATGCCTGCAGGGTGCCGGGGCGAGAGGCCAATCTGTGGGGGGGCGGAGCCTGGGCGAGCGGCTGGCCAATCCGTGTGGGGGGGCGGGGCCATGGCGAGCCCAGCGGCCAATCAGCTTTGTGTCACCGTAAGGACACAATTTTGGAGCAAGACAGACAGACAGACAGACAGACAGACAGACAGAATCAGGCAATTATATATATATAGATATACACATATACACACATATACTCATTTATATATATATATATATATATATATATATATATATATATATATATATATATATATATATATATATATATACACACACACACGTACGTGTGTGTATATTATAGTAATATTAAAATTATTTGTAATATATATACATACACATTTTTTATGCAACATATATCTATATATATAATTGCCTTATTCTGTCTGTCTGTCTTGCTCCAAAATTGTGTCCGCATGTATTTACGCAACGTGCGCACATAGCCTTACGGTGACACAAAGCTGATTGGCCGCTGGGCTCCCCATGGCCCCGCCCCCCCCGCACGGATTGGCCGCTCGCCCAGGCTGCGCTCCCACACGGATTGGCCAGCCGCTCGCCCAGGCTCCGCCCCCCCCCCCACAGATTGGCCTCTCGCCCCGGCACCCTGCAGGCATTGGCAATTCGGCCCCGCCACGCCCCGCCCCCCTCACGCAATGCGAGAGGCTGAGGCTGGGAGGAGGTAGGCTGAGGCTGGGGTAGGCTGGGAGGCGAGAGGCTGAGGCTGGGAGGAGGTAGGCTGAGGCTGGGGTAGGCTGGGAGGAGGTAGGCTGAGGCTGGGAGGAGGTAGGCTGAGGCTGGGGTAGGCTGGGAGGAGGTAGGCTGAGGCTGGGAGGAGGTAGGCTGAGGCTGGGGTAGGCTGAGGCTGGGGTAGGCTGGGAGGCGAGAGGCTGAGGCTGGGGTAGGCTGGGAGGCGAGAGGCTGAGGCTGGGGTAGGCTGGGAGGCGAGAGGCTGAGGCTGGGGTAGGCTGGGAGGCGAGAGGCTGAGGCTGGGAGGAGGTAGGCTGAGGCTGGGGTAGGCTGGGAGGCGAGAGGCTGAGGCTGGGGTAGGCTGGGAGGCGAGAGGCTGAGGCTGGGAGGCGAGAGGCTGATGCTGCGGGCAGAGAGGCTGATGCTGCGGGCAGAGAGGCTGATGCTGCGGGCAGAGAGGCTGATGCTGCGGGCAGAGAGGCTGATGCTGCGGGCAGAGAGGCTGATGCTGCGGGCAGAGAGGCTGATGCTGCGGGCAGAGAGGCTGATGCTGCGGGCAGGGAGGCCGATGCTGCGGGCAGGGAGGCCGATGCTGCGGGCAGGGAGGCCGATGCTGCGGGCAGGGAGGCCGATGCTGCGGGCAGGGAGGCCGATGCTGCGGGCAGGGAGGCCGATGCTGCGGGCAGGGAGGCCGATGCTGCGGGCAGGGAGGCCGATGCTGCGGGCAGGGAGGCCGATGCTGCGGGCAGGGAGGCCGATGCTGCGGGCAGGGAGGCCGATGCTGCGGGCAGAGAGGCCGATGCTGCGGGCAGAGAGGCCGATGCTGCGGGCAGAGAGGCCGATGCTGCGGGCAGAGAGGCCGATGCTGCGGGCAGAGAGGCCGATGCTGCGGGCAGAGAGGCCGATGCTGCGGGCAGAGAGGCCGATGCTGCGGGCAGAGAGGCCGATGCTGCGGGCAGAGAGGCCGATGCTGCGGGCAGAGAGGCCGATGCTGCGGGCAGAGAGGCCGATGCTGCGGGCAGAGAGGCCGATGCTGCGGGCAGAGAGGCCGATGCTGCGGGCAGGGAGGCCGATGCTGCGGGCAGGGAGGCCGATGCTGCGGGCAGAGAGGCCGATGCTGCGGGCAGAGAGGCCGATGCTGCGGGCAGAGAGGCCGATGCTGCGGGCAGAGAGGCCGATGCTGCGGGCAGAGAGGCCGATGCTGCGGGCAGAGAGGCCGATGCTGCGGGCAGAGAGGCCGATGCTGCGGGCAGAGAGGCCGATGCTGCGGGCAGGGAGGCCGATGCTGCGGGCAGGGAGGCCGATGCTGCGGGCAGAGAGGCCGATGCTGCGGGCAGAGAGGCCGATGCTGCGGGCAGAGAGGCCGATGCTGCGGGCAGAGAGGCCGATGCTGCGGGCAGAGAGGCAGATGCTGCGGGCAGAGAGGCCGATGCTGCGGGCAGAGAGGCCGATGCTGCGGGCAGAGAGGCTTATGCTGCGGGCAGAGAGGCTGATGGGGGTGCGCAGCATGGCGGATGGAGCACGTTTGGGAGTGCGCAGCATGGCGGATGGAGCACGTTTGGGAGTGCGCAGCATGGCGGATGGAGCACGTTTGGGAGTGCGCAGCATGGCGGATGGAGCACGTTTGGGAGTGCGCAGCTTGGCGGATGGAGCACGTTTGGGAGTGCGCAGCATGGCGGATGGAGCACGTTTGGGAGTGCGCAGCATGGCGGATGGAGCACGTTTGGGAGTGCGCAGCATGGCGGATGGAGCACGTTTGGGAGTGCGCAGCATGGCGGATGGAGCACGTTTGGGAGTGCGCAGCATGGCGGATGGAGCACGTTTGGGAGTGCGCAGCATGGCGGATGGAGCACGTTTGGGAGTGCGCAGCATGGCGGATGGACCACGTTTGGGAGTGCGCAGCATGGCGGATGGAGCACGTTTGGGAGTGCGCAGCATGGCGGATGGAGCACGTTTGGGAGTGCGCAGCATGGGAGATGGAGCACGATGGGGGGTGCGCAGCATAGGGGATAGAGCACGATGGGGGGTGCGCTGCATGGGGGATGGAGCACGATGGGGAGTGCGCTGCATGGGGGATGGAGCACGATGGGAAGTGCACACCTCCCCCCAACACACACACACACACACGCGCACTGCACAACACACCACACTGGGAACCACAAACAACTGCCCTACACAGACACCCACACACACAACGCTGCACACACACAACACCCAACACACAAACACCGCGGCACACACAAATATACGCACATACCGCACAACACACACATTGCACAAAACATACCTCACCCCAAAACACACCACAGACACACAGCGCTCCACAAACAACACAACACACATACACCACCGCTCTCACCCCCGCCACACCCAGACAACACCCAGAACATGTACAGCCCCTACACAAACACTTGGTAACTACACACAACAACATCTATCTATCTATATAACAAAAATCATACATTAACTACACAATACGTAAATTCTAGAATACCCGATGCGTAGAATCGGGCCACCTTTTAGTGTATATATATATATCTCTCTCTATCTCTCTCTATCTCTCTATCTATATATATATATGTTACATAAATAACGTGTGCATGTATATATATTACAGATAATTTTAATATTCTATTATACACACACACATACGTGTGTGTATATACATACATACATTATAGATATATCTATCTATCTATATATATATATTTTAATGCTTTATGGGTTGATGGCGATTTCAACCTTCAGCTAATGACGGAATAATGGAACCTATAAGAATGATGATAGTGTGCTGACTATTTGGAGGCAGTGACCTGAATAGGTGGGTATATATATATATATATATATATATATATATATATATATATATATATATATATATATATATATATATATATATATATATATATATATACATATATACACCGCTGAAAAAATTAAAGGGGACACTTCACCAACCGAATATAAGTCCAAGTTGATCAAACTTGTGTGAAATGAAACCGTCCACTTTGGAGGCCGCACTGACCGACAATGTCACCTGCTGTTGTGTAAATGGAATAGACGTCAGATGGAGATTATTGGCAATTATCAAGACCCCCTCAATAAGGCTATGTGCGCACTTACCGGATTTTGCCGCAGATTTTCCGCGGATTTGCTGCATGTTTCGCTGCGGAAAATGTTCATAACAACATCTCTGCAGTGAATCACCAGCAAATCCTATGGAGAAAAAAAATCCTGTGCGCACTGGGCGGAATTTGACAGCTGCATGTTTTGCTGCGGGAATCCCGCAGCAAAAACAAGTGCATGTCACTTCTTTTCCGCACATCGCTGCGGGATTTTCCTCCATTGACTCAATGTTAATCATGAAATCCCACAGGGAATAACGCAGGCAGCAAATTCTGTGCGGTTCACTGCGTTTTCCTGCGTTATTCCCTGCGGTATTTCGCGGTTTACCTCCGGTAATGTGCATCGCCTGTCTGTGGTTTTGCAGGGAAGTGATGTCATTACAGGAAGAGGAAGCCGTGCAGAGAGTAAACACACACAGATCACACACACACAGACACATAGAACACACAGACACAGACACATAGAACACACATAGAAAGAAAACGGAAATATAGAAAACAAAGCACGTGGGCTCCGCTGCATATTTACCTTCCAGCCGAGGTAAGCACACAGCGGCGGCCCGGTATTCTCAGGCTGGGGAGGGAGAGGGGCAGGGTTAATGTCCCCCGCCTCACTCCCCCTCCCGCAGCCGAGAATATCAGCCGCAGCTGCCCCGGGACTGTCGCATGCATTATGCGGCAGCACCGGCGTGTCCCCGGCTCTTCTTGCCACCGTGTAGCAGTGGTGGCAAGGTAATACAAGGGGTTAATGATGGTGGGGGACCACCGCCATTAACCCCAGGCTTGATCATGGCAGCGTCTATGTGACAGCTGACATGATCAACCCGTAAGTAAAGTGAATAAAACACAGACACCGACAAATCCTTTATTTTAAATAAAACAAACAAGCCTCGTTCACCATTTTATTAACCCCCCCCAAACAAAGCTCCGGCGTAATCCACAGGGTCCTGCACTGCTGACATCCAGCCGCGACTGTCACAGACACAGGCTGAATGCAGCAGACAGCAGAGGTAATTACCGGTCATTTCCCACGGCCGGTAATGTGAACTCACTGCCGACCGTGGGAAATGCAGCGATCTGTCTTCTATCTATCTCTCTATCTATCCCTCTGTCTATCTGTCTATCCCTCTATCTATTCTTCTGTCTATCTACTATCTCAGAATTAAATGACTTTTTTTTTCTTTTTTTTTTTTTTTTTCAATGTGCTTTATTGCATTGAATGCAATAAAGCACATCCCAACCCGCACGCGGCAAAACCGCGGCAATACCGCGAATAATGCCGCGGTAAAACCGCGGCAAACCGCGGCAAACCGCATGCGGTTTTCGGGTGCGGTTTCCCGCGGTTTTTTTACCGCGGGTGCGGTAATCTTTGAGAGGATGCGGAATTTTCACAAGAAAATTCCATTTCCCAGTGCGCACAGAGCCTAAAGCGGTGTTTCTGCAGGTGGGGAGCACAGACCACGTCTCAGTACGATGCTCTCTGGCTGATGTTTTGGCCACTTTTGGATGTTGGTTGTGCGGTCACACTTGTGGTAACATGAGACGCTCTACAACCCACACACGTGGCACAGGTAGTGCAGCTCATGCAGGACGGCACATCAATGCGAGCTGTGACAAGAAGGTAGCGGTGTCTGTCAGCGTAGTGGCCAGAGGATGGAGGCGCTACCAGGAGACAGGCCAGTACGCCAGGAGATGTGGAGATGCCGTAGGAGGGCAACAGCCCAGCAGCAGAACCGCTGCCTCCACCTTTGTGCAAGGAGGAACAGGAGGAGCACTGCCAGAGCCCTGCAGAATGACCTCCAGCAGCCACAAATGTGCATGTGTCTGCACCAACTGCTAAAAACAGACTCCATGAGGATGACATGAGGGCCTGACCTCCACAGATGGGGGTTGTGCATACTGCCCAACACCGTGCAGGACGCTTGGCATTTGCCACAGAACACCAGGATTGGCAAATTCACCACTGGCCCTTGTGCTCTTCACAGATGAAACCAACGTCACACTGAGCAATGTGACAGAGTCTGGAGATGCTGTGGAGAGCGATCTGCTGCCTGCAACATCATCCAGCATGACTGGCTTGGCAGCGGGTCAGTAATGGTGCGGGGAGGCATTTCTTTGGCGGGCTACACAGGCCTCCATGTGCTCGCCAGAGGTACCCTGACTGCCATTAGGTACAGAGATGAGATCCTGAGACACCATATGCTGGTGCGATTGGTCCTGGGTTCCTCCTAATGCAGGACAATGCCAGACCTCATGTGGCTGTAGTGTGTCAGCAGTTCCTGCATGATGAAGGCATTGAAGCTATGCACTGACCCGCCCGTTCCCCAGACCTGAATCCGATTGAGCACATCTGGGATATCATGTCTCGCTCTATCCACCAATGTTACGTTGCACCACAGACTGTCCAGTAGTTGGCGGATGCTTTAGTCCAGGTTTGGGAGGAGATTCCTCATGAGAGCATCCGTAACCTCATCAGGAGCATGGCCAGGGGTTGTATGTAGGTCATACAGGCACGTGGAGGTCACACACTACTGAGCCTCATCAGGAGCATACTCAGGTGTTGTAGGGAGGTCATACAGGCACGTGGAGGCCACACACACTACTGAGCCTCAACAGGAGCATGGCCAGGGGTTGTATGTAGGTCATACAGGCACGTGGAGGCCACACACACTACTGAGCCTCAACAGGAGCATGGCCAGGGGTTGTATGTAGGTCATACAGGCACGTGGAGGTCACACACTACTGAGCCTCATCAGGAGCATACCCAGGTGTTGTAGGGAGGTCATACAGGCACGTGGAGGCCACACACACTACTGAGCCTCATCAGGAGCATACCCAGGTGTTGTAGGGAGGTCATACAGGCACGTATAGGCCACACACACACTACTGAGCCTCATTTTGACTTGTTTTCACTTTCATTTTGTGTGTGTCTTCAAGTCCAGGCCTCCATTGGTTAAAACATTTGATTTCCATTGATGATTTCTGTGTGATTTTGTTGTCCGCACATTCAGCTTTGTACGGAACAAAGTATTCAATGAGAATATTTCATTCATTCAGATCTAGGATGTGTTATTTGAATGTCCCCTTTAATTTTTTCAGCAGTGTACAATGCTTTATGGCATATGCTGATGATGGAATATTGGAACCTATAAGAACCTATAAGAATCATAGCAGCAGAAGAGTAGTGTGCTGACTATACGGAGTCAGTGACCTGAATGTATTTATGATTATGTCTAAGTATAATGCTTTATGGGACGGGGTGGGGTCCAGCTGTGGTAATGATGGAATAATGAAACCTATAAGAATGATAGCAGCAGCAGATGAGTAGTGTGCTGACTATATGGAGGCAGTGACCTGTATATATGTCATTATATATGTACGGTTAATGTATATGTGATGGAGGTTGGGTCATGATGTGGTCGACTATATGACAAAGGAGTCTGTGAGACCGATCCCAGCAGCAGGGGAAGAGTGTGCTGACCTTGTTGGACAGTGACCAGTCCTCTGTAGCAGAGTCGCGCCTGTACATGATGGACGTATTTGTTGTTATCTATCGCTCTGTACACAGCGGTATACAGCAGGAGATATACTGCTCTATACCACTATGTGTATACAGAAGTATATGTTGCCCATAGGCCCCGATGGCAAAAAAATAGCCGACTGAGCAACGATATGTCTTTTTGTAGGATGTCGCCATATAGAATAGTGCAGCGTATACCCGGCACTGGGTGAACGCAGCCCTATGGTGCACAAGACGGGAGCTTTTCCTGCCACATTGTTATGTATTCCGAGCCTTGTCTGATACTTGTAGCCTTTTGCACTGATTATAGAATATACAAGTAGATGGACTGTCCCTTTAAGTCGATCGATCAACAATGCCTATTCAGGTCGGAGGTCACGGTGAATAAGCTCCTATCTAGAGATGAGGCTTTCCGCACCCTGACCCCCCTTCTGCCCGAGCAAACACCGGCTCCTGGAGTCCGACCTTATCTGATCAGCGAGGGCAGTCGGCCTCACATGGAGGCTTCAGGTGCCTCCGGCCTCTTCTCCAACCTGCCCCTTCTACAAAAATCAGCAGCTGCGACCCCTAAGTCTAGGTCAGCCATCCCCAGACATTGTGGAACTACAACTCCCAGCATGCCCCGACAGAAAACCCTGTCAGGAGTTGTAGTGTCTCAGCAGATTGAAGATCAATACAAAATAAAAGGCGGAATTATATGATCGAGGGGCGATGGGGAGAGCTGTCCGGGATAGTCTATGGATAAAGAGAAGGGAAGTATTGCCTCAGATGGAAGATAGTAAAGAAAAAGCCTCAGCCCCCGAACAAATCCACTTTCACTACACAATAATTGAACATTTATTTTTGTCCCACATGGAAAGTTATAAAGCTTTGCAAATCCCTTTATAAGGGGCAGTGAGCAACTGAACTTCTGCAGCTCTTCCTCCCCTCTCGCAGCACGAGTCTCAGAAAGGCCAACACTTCAGCTGCATCTCCCTCCTCCCGCTTTAGTTTTAGGAAAGAAACAAGTGTTAGTTCCCAGATGAAAAATAAATGTGAAGCTCACCTGGACGGTTAGTAGCGGCCATAATAAAGACCTGCCGTCTAGTCTCCAGGCCGTCCATCTCCGTCAGCAACTGGTTGACAACCCTGACACTGGAGCCAGACTGTGCAAAGAGAGGGAAGACAATAGATCAAAGATGGCAACCTGTGCAGTGCCCTAGTCTTTCATTCCTCTAGTTTTTTTTTTTTTTTATAAAAAAAGAGCATGTACATACAGTATTTTTCAGATTATAAGATGCACTTTTCCTCCCAAACATTTGAAAGGAAAAAAGAGGGGTGCGACTTAAAATCCAAATATAGCTTACTGCGGGGTTGTGGAGAGGGGTCACAGGAGGCAGGGGCAATGCTGCAGTGGCTGGGCTGTGCTGCTCTGTGCAGCGAGGGCTTCGAATAATGGCGCCCAGAGTCGACGCATGCGCAGATGGAGCTCTCAGTTCAAGATCTCATCTGCGCATGCACTGCCTCCAGCTCACTAAGAAAAATGGCGCCCGGAGGTGGCGCATGCGCAGATGAGATCTTGGCTTGTCATTGAGCCAATAACTGAATCCGCGCACGCGTCTATTGTGGCTGCCATTTCTTTGAAGCCAGCACCGCCGACATCTTCAGATGCCTCACACCGCCCACAGCGAGCACCAGCACAGAGCGGCGCCCACAGCCCCAGGACAGAGCGGCCGCCCACAGCCCCAGGACGGCGCCAAACGCCAGCAGTGAGCATCTGGGCCCCCTCTACTCAGTCCACAGCATTGCCCTACTCCAGCCCCGCCCCGGCCTCCTGTGATCCCACTCCACCACCACTGCCACCCCCCGATTATAAAACTGACCCCATATTTTTTTTTTTCACCTTTTTTTCTCTAAATTTGGGGTGCGTCTTCTAATCCGAAGCATCTTATAAAATGAAAAATATGGTACCTGGCTTGAACAAAAAGGATTTTTCAAGTGCGGCACTAATCGCTATCACACTTGAGATTTTGCGACCCCTCGTACGGCTCATACCCATACCCTGGTACATGAATACATTAATTGCAATTCAAACAAGGTTGTTTATTGCATAAAATGTATTAGTTGCAATCTATTATAATATATATATATATATATAATATAGCACAACTCGTTAATTAAAAATACGTATTAGGGACATCGTTAATTCCAAAAATAACGGTGACTCAGAGACAATTATCTGCTACAGCCAAACAGAATGTTGTTCAGCATGACTGCAAAATTAACTCTGTGTCTCTTTTTAAATGAAAAAGTCAGAAGTTCTCCCCGTGGTGGTGATATTACACATGGTATATTGAGGACGTTTCGGTATATCCTAAATCATGAAGGGCTGATCGCCGGCGGCAATCCCCGCACGTCTGCTGAGTTGTAAAGCAGACGTGTGCCTTACAGGCGCAGGTGGATCCATAATCCACCCGCGCCTGTTAACTCCCTAAAATCGGGCTGTCAAAATGTGACAGCGCGATTTAAATGCCCGCAGTGGTAAACGCGTACTTACCCGCTGCCATCGGAAGCCCCATGACGTGATCACAGGGAGTTGATGGTTGCCATGATAGCACAGGGTCATGGGATGACTCCTGTGCTATTATGACTCCATTCCTATTACAGCTAACAGAAGACGAGCATTTCTGCTGATCTGAGCTGTGCAGCTCTGATCAAGAGAAATGCATGAGCGATTAGACTCCTGACACCTACAGCCCCCTAGAGGGACTAGTAAAATAAAAACATGGTTCAGTTACACCAGTTCTGTCAGGAGGAATGGGCCCAAATTCCACCAACTATTGTGAGAAGCTGTGGAAGGGTCCAAAACGTTTCCCCCAAGTCACACAGTGTAAGGGCAACGCCACCAAATACTAATGACATGAGGAAACGTCACGGTGCAGAAAGGAAGAAAAATGCCGGAAAACATTCTCTCGCTCATTATTCTGGCATTTGGCAAATAGAAATAAGTTTGGTTCCTGATTGATCTAAAACAGAAACGATTTATTCTAATTTCATGTCAGATAGTGAGAAAAACCTGCAGATGTGTCTGTATAGAGATTGGAGGAAAAACCTGCAGATGTGTCTGTATAGAGAACAGAGGGAAAAACCTGCAGATGTGTCTGTATAGAGATTGGAGGAAAAACCTGCAGATATGTCTGTATAGAGAACAGAGGGAAAAACCTGCAGATATGTCTGTATAGAGAACAGAGGGAAAAACCTGCAGATATGTCTGTATAGAGAACAGAGGGAAAAACCTGCAGATGTCTGTATAGAGAACAGAGGGAAACTAAGGGTTTTAACTGTGTGTTTGTCTATATATATATCAGCGCACCCCACATTATGGATGCCACTACAGAGCTCAGAGGGGTGCAGCAGGGGGCAGATAACATGTGACTGCAAGATCACGCTGAATGCATGGAGCAGCAGCTGCACCATCCTAGTGCACATAGATCTGCATGAGAGCTGTGTACACAAAACGGCAGTAGATTTTTAATAATGACTACCTGCAAACTTTTACTCATTTTTAATTTAAGGGAGCAAAAATGAACATCCTGTACAGCTGCCGTGCCATTTATGCCAACCTGCATCATCAGTTTTTAGCTCCTGCCCTCGGGGCTTGGTATAATGAGTGTTATGTACTCTGTGTTATATGGCTCAGATCCAACCTAAGCCATACACGTTATCTAATACCAAAAGGCGTTTACTTTGTAATTTAAATCTGTATTACGCGCCCAACTAACCTTTATAGTACTGATGCCTCCTTACAAGCACAGGTGCGTTTGGGCCCCCCTGGACCACCAGGGCCCATGTGCAACAGCTAAATAGCTTACTACCCTGTGGAAATCACTATATTCACGAGTCAGTAAAAGCATGAACGACTCAAGAATAGTCAAAGACTCTAAATAACAATCCGTTTTGTGTATACAGCTCCTGTGCAGAGCAATGTATCTCCATAGTTATAGACTACATCCTGCAGTCATATCTCTTTTCTCCTGTTTAGGACGTTCCTTCGGTAGATAAACACAGTACGGGCTCTGATTATGCGGAGCTTGTTTGTAGTCTGGAGACATAAATTTGCGCGATTTGCAAAGATTTTATTTTTCGCGCGAAAGAACCACAGGAGCATTTCACTTACTTCATGGCTCGACCTTCGGGGGCAAAGAGCGTCGATTTCATCGAAAAATATAACGCATGGGGAGGAGTTGGAGGCTCGCTGGAAAACCTGCCGCACGGCGCGTTCACTTTCACCAACGTACTGGAAAAGAGAGAAACTCAGCGGTCAAGGGAGGAATTTGGGTGAAGACTGCTAATGGAGTCTTCGTTCGGGATATCCAGAGACGGTGCCGTATTAGCTGTATATTAGTGCCGATATATCAATGTATAAGACAATGAACCCAGACATGTTCTCTCTTTCAGCCAGCGTTATCCACTGAGCTCATGTATTAAAAAAAAAAAAAACTAATTGTACAGTTTGCATCTCTAACCTTGAAACTAGAACAAGGGAGTAAGGAGTATTTCACTCCCTATTTTCTCCCAACATATCTTTGTTCGTTAAAACATTCTGTGTAAACATTACTGATAAGACTTTGCAGCTTCACATTCTGGCTTCATTATCTTTGATTAACTCCTTCATGACTATACAGCTTAGAATTGTATTATGGGTCTATGCGATGGCTACATAGACAGACATAATTATGCAACTACATCTACATTTTGATTACTTACATACACAGATATTCTTATTACGTTTAAACAAACAAGCTATAGCTCAGACCACCTTCACACAGGCAAGGACGAGGACCTCCATCTTCCACTTTTACATGTATGAGTAGAGGTCAGTTAGGGCGCTCTCACACATCCGGCTTTTCGCCGGTTTGACGGATGCGGCGCACGCCAGTACAGTACGATGCGCTGCCACTGTACTGTATCATACTGTACTGGCGTGCGCCGCATCCGTCAAACAGGCGAAAAGCTGGATGTGTGAGAGCGCCCTAACTTATGGCACTCCGGCTGCTGCAAAACTACAAATCCCAGCATGCCCTGCCAGCCCAATATAGAAAATAATTACCGTATTTTCTGGATTATAAGACGCATTTCCCCCCCCCCCCCAAAAAAAAACCTCAGGGTTAAATGGGGGAGCGTCTTACAATCCGCATATGGCTTACCGGGACGGCGGTGGTGGAGCGGGGTCATAGGAGGCAGGGTCGGCAATACTGAGGGCTTGGAGGAGCAGTGGAGCGGCTCAGGAGGGTCACATGATGGGGTGTCTCGGCGGTGGCTGCATTCAATCGCCTGCAGTTGACGTGATGGACTTCAAGAAAATGGCCACTAAGTCTTCTGAGCACCTGAGCGGCCATTTTCTTGAAGTCCATCTTGTCAATCGCGGGCAATTCCACAGAGCCCACAGTCAGATCAATGGCACCTGTCGCCGAGACACCCCTTCCTGTGACTGAGCTGAGTCGATCCACTGCAGTGACACCCCCGCAGCCCGCTGGCAGATCAATGGCGCCTGCTGCCTTGACACCCCCTGAGTCTGCAGTATTGCCGACACTCCTGAGCCACATCACTCTGCCTCCTGTGACCTTCCTGAGCCGCTCCATCACCGCCGCTCCCCCTCTAAATTTGGGGAGCATCTTATAATCTGAGTCTTATAAAATGAAATAATACGGTAACCCCCGTACTGTGAATCCAGCATCCAACTCACCATATTCAGCAGTTCGGGCCCCTTCACCGAGATGAAGTTAAGTCCGGATTCATTTGCGACAGCCTGAAACACAAGATATCGAGGAGCAGAGCTGAAGGGTTAAGATTATATCTCTGGAAAACCATCATAAGCCTGTGATTATACCTTTTTTGTAACTAACCGCTTAGATGCAATGGTTGCCCCTGACCGTGGCATCTGAGGGGGTTGAATATCTGGAATCAGAATCATCTCAGATCCCGGCATTTTGGGTGTAATCTGTAATCTAAAGCCGTGGATGGTCCATGACACCAACTAAACGGTGCCAGCGCTAAAAATGTCCAGTAGGTGGCGCCAAGGGTTAAATGTTAGTGCCCCTGTGCCCTCACCTCCTCACCAGGAGAATGGTGGTCCCCTAACCCCTAGTACAGCAGGACGACACATTAAGCTAGAAGAGGCACCCCTAATAAAGTCTACTCTACAGAGCTAGACAAGCAAATCTATGTGTTTCCATGGTAACAGACTACATCCAAACTCTGCGTAGTCTGACCCTGTGGATAAGTGTTACTCTCCTTCCCATCCATCCTCTATGACTGAAGAAGCCCTGGAAAGATGCAGGGACGTAACACAACAGTAGCGTCTGCTACCTTGGAGACATATAGATCAGCACTGGAGCTGTATACACAAAACGGGAGATTTTTTATTCAAATTCATTCATTTTTCAATAGGTTGCAAAAGTATACACACCTGTCAATATAGAATAGGATAAAATGAGAATATCACTGACATGAATGCAGTGCTTTTTATACCTTGGCGAGTAATGTTTTTCCACAGCCTGGGGGTCCGGCCAGCAAGACTCCTGCGGGAGCCATAAGTCCGAGGGCCTTGAACTGTTCCGGATTCCTCACCGGTGCCTGGAGACAGAAAACACGTGATGGACCCCGCGGATCATCGCACAATGTCACTCATGACAGCGATGGGCCTTGTTTTCTCACCAGTATGGCCATGGTCAGCTCCTCTCGGATTTCATCCAGCGCTCCGATGTCCTCCCAGGTGACATCCGGGACCGTGGCGAAACCTTCTCTCTTGGCTGAAGGCTGCACGGAGGGGAGTGCTCTCAGGAAATCGCTCATCTCAATGCACAAACCCTGCAGCTGCTCCTCCGGGAAAGGCGCCTGATCCATCAAGACCTCCAGCAACCGCTGCAGCTCGGTCTATAGGAAGGAACGAAAAAAGTCAGATATCGGCGGAGATCTGGAAGCCACCTCAGGGGCACAAGTGTCATAGGGAGATGGAGTCAAGTGCAGCACTGGAGGTCCCCATAATCTGGTGGATTCACCACCACCGAGGACCTGCGCTAACCTACTTTTGAATGGCACCCCTTGCACTCTTATATGATACCCTTTAGGGGCCTAAACCTAATGGGGGGGGGGGGGGGGTTAGGCCTCTAAAAAGCAGTAAGGTGCCACCTACACAAAATTATTTGTCCTCTATTGAAATTTTTGTGAATATGGAGTCCAGGGAATTGTTATCTCAGAAAGCACAAGGTGGTTATTCCAAATTGAAGGAAGAATTCCCGGCCATTAAGGACCTTGATCGGAGCCACTGCATCGTTAGAAAACCCTCCAATAAAAGGGGACATGGGGTGGTCCTGAATTCAGATCACTGTTGCCAAATTTGAGTAATATAGAGAAGTCCATGCCATGTGGTCACATAACTTCACTAATACTGGCGGAATTCTGAAGGATGTTTGTGAAAAGAAGGTTATCGATAAAAATGAGCTCAATTCATCGCGAAACGTCTTCGAGGGGGTCAAGCATGAGAAGTACACAATGTGAGACAACTTTATTCTGAGGGCACTCAAGTTTTGCTTCACTAGCGATTATTTCATTTTTGATGGTCAGTACACCACCAGCTCCAGGGTACCGCGATGGGTACCCACTGCACCCCCACGTATGACCATTTGCCCCTGGGCTCATGGGAGGAAACAATGGTGTTTGAGGAAGATGTTATCAATAATGCTGTAAAGGTGGATCCATGTGCTTATTTTATACCCCCATCAATACTGATATTTTATTGCCCATTATTACATTTTTTTGTGTTGTTGTGGTGGCCAAAACCCCACAATTCTGGTGGTTTAATTTTTTTTCTTGTTACGTCGTTTATCGATTCGTTCAATTTATTTTATATTTCGATAGACTGGATAAGTGTATTTTTATTTTTTACTTTTGTTTACTTCATTTTTAATGGGGGAAAAGGCGGGTGATTCGAAAAAAACATTTTTTAAACTTTTTTTTTTTTACTTTTTATTGTATTTTTTTGTCCCCTTAGGGGATTTGAACCTGAGATCATCAGATTCACTGTGAAATATACAGCCTTGTATATAGCAAAAATCATGGTCACCTATGAATGTCGGCCACGGGCTGGATTGCACAGGAGTACCGTCACGACAGGCATGGGGGTCTTCAGAAGACCTCCGAGTGTCAAGGCAGCTCATCGCCGCCTTGCGATCACGTCATGAGCATGCCAAGTGCGTGTGCAATCACGTGCCCCCTTGCTGACATCCATTAATAGCCGTGGTTAGAGATCGACAGCAGCATTTAGAGGCAGATGATGGCTGATTATTACAGCCATCATCTGCCGGGAAAAATGAGGGCTTGGCATGTCACCCCGCATTAAAGGCAGGGAGCTGACATGAGATGTACCAGTACATCCATGTGGAAAATAGAAAAAGTAGTTCAGCTCACCCTTCCTAAAGTCCAGGTCAGGCAATCCTTGAATAAGGCTCTACTAGCTGAAACATGTTGGATTTCTCTTAATGTGTCCCCCCTCACTGTTTTCATGATCGATGGATCTCTTTTAATAGAACCTCAATAAATATTTTTAACCTTCTTTGAAGTGCTGGAGATCATACTCTAGTTTCCTAGTACATCCATGTGAGCCCGTATCAAAGGCAGGGAGCTGACATGTGATGTACCAGTACGTCCATGTGAGCCCACATCAAAGGCAGGGAGCTGACATGTGATGTACCAGTACGTCCATGTGAGCCCACATCAAAGGCAGGGAGCTGACATGTGATGTACCAGTACATCCATGTGAGCCCGTATCAAAGGCAGGGAGCTGACATGTGATGTACCAGTACATCCATGTGAGCCCGTATCAAAGGCAGGGAGCTGACGTGATGTACCAGTACGTCCATGTGATCCCACATCAAAGGCAGGGAGCTGACATGTGATGTACCAGTACATCCATGTGAGCCCGTATCAAAGGCAGGGAGCTGACGTGATGTACCAGTACGTCCATGTGAGCCCACATCAAAGGCAGGGAGCTGACATGTGATGTACCAGTACATCCATGTGAGCCCGTATCAAAGGCAGGGAGCTGACATGTGATGTACCAGTACATCCATGTGAGCCCGTATCAAAGGCAGGGAGCTGACATGTGATGTACCAGTACGTCCATGTGAGCCCACATCAAAGGCAGGGAGCTGACATGTGATGTACCAGTACATATATGTGAGCCCGTATCAAAGGCAGGGAGCTGACATGTGATGTACCAGTACGTCCATGTGAGCCCACATCAAAGGCAGGGAGCTGACATGTGATGTACCAGTACGTCCATGTGAGCCCACATCAAAGGCAGGGAGCTGACATGTGATGTACCAGTACATCCATGTGAGCCCGTATCAAAGGCAGGGAGCTGACATGTGATGTACCAGTACGTCCATGTGAGCCCACATCAAAGGCAGGGAGCTGACATGTGATGTACCAGTACGTCCATGTGAGCCCACATCAAAGGCAGGGAGCTGACATGTGATGTACCAGTACATCCATGTGAGCCCGTATCAAAGGCAGGGAGCTGACATGTGATGTACCAGTACATCCATGTGAGCCCGTATCAAAGGCAGGGAGCTGACATGTGATGTACCAGTACGTCCATGTGAGCCCACATCAAAGGCAGGGAGCTGACATGTGATGTACCAGTATGTCCATGTGAGCCCGTATCAAAGGCAGGGAGCTGACATGTGATGTACCAGTATGTCCATGTGAGCCCACATCAAAGGCAGGGAGCTGACATGTGATGTACCAGTACGTCCATGTGAGCCCACATCAAAGGCAGGGAGCTGACATGTGATGTACCAGTACATCCATGTGAGGCCGTATCAAAGGCAGGGAGCTGACATGTGATGTACCAGTACATCCATGTGAGCCCACATCAAAGGCAGGGAGCTGACATATGATGTACCAGTACGTCCATGTGAGCCCACATCAAAGGCAGGGAGCTGACGTGATGTACCAGTATGTCCATGTGAGCCCACATCAAAGGCAGGGAGCTGACATATGATGTACCAGTACGTCCATGTGAGCCCACATCAAAGGCAGGGAGCTGACGTGATGTACCAGTATGTCCATGTGAGCCCGCATCAAAGGCAGGGAGCTGAGATATGACATACCAGTCGGTAAGGGGTTAATATCATAAGGGGTGTAGGTAAATAATAGGAAACAGGAGTTCTCCTGCCCTCACCTGAGCCGGCGTCGTTTCTGGGATCGGTGGTTTCGCTGTAGGATCCTCCATCTCGGCCTCCGCTGCCGGTCTATGCTGCAGCTGGATCAGCGCTCTGTTCACCGCACACATTGCTGCCTCCCTGCACAGCGCCATCAGGTCTGCGCCGACGTATCCCGGGGTCAGATGAGCCAAACGCTGGAAGTCGAAGCTTTCTGGGAGCCGGAGCTTCCGACACAAGGTCTTCAGGATCCTGAGAGTGTTAAAATTCAGACATCAGGGTGCCGGAGAGACCGGTGTTTACCGCTCAGTCTATGATGGAGGGCGAAATATGTGCAGCACCAGATGGCGGCATTACGAGGCATGGCCGCAGTTTTCAACTCATCCATATCCTAAAGAATATTTATTTTATACTTCTAAAAGAAGCCGTATGCAACTCCTGGAATCCACCTCCTGAGACGTCTCCATCGCGGCCCCCACTAGTGAGGACGTCACGTCTGGACCACCGAGGGCCGATACAGCATTCTACTGAGAAATATGGCTTCTTTTCTGTTTTATAAAAGTGGAAAACCCCTTTAAATCAACAATGTACTCTTAGTTCCCTCTAGTGGTGGAAACCTGTACTTTTCTTTTATTTTTGTGCACAAATAGTGTTTCAGGTCTGGATTGCCATGCCAGCTCTGCTGAGCAATAACAGGCTGAAGGCTGCAGACCCCACAATATTACAGGCTTCAGATGCTGCAGATTCCCTTTCATTGCACCTACATAATGAGTCCAGTTTGGGGGGGGGGTCACAAAGGCGCAGTACCTCAGTTACATGTCCTGCATCCGGGAGACACAGTATCTGTACCTCAGTTACACCTCCTGGATTTAGAAGGCACCATATCTGTACCTGTTGCACCTCCTGGATCTAGAAGGCACCATATTTGTACCTCAGTTACACTTCCTGGATGTAGAAGACACCGTATCTGTACCTCAGTTACACCTCCTGGATCCAGGACGCACCGTTTCTGTACCTCAGTTACAGTACCTTCTAGATCCAGAATGTGTAACTGAGGTACAGAAACGGTGCGTCCTGGATCCAGGAGGTGTAACTGAAGTACACATACAGTGCCTTCTAGATCCAGAATGTGTATGTGTACCTCAGTTACACCTCCTGGATCTAGAAGGCACCGTATCTGTACCTCAGTTGCACCTCCTGGATCTAGAAGGCACCATATTTGTACCTCAGTTACACTTCCTGGATCTAGAAGGCACTGTATCTGTACCTCAGTTACACCTTCTGGATCCAGGACGCACCGTATCTGTACCTCAGTTGCACATCCTGGATCTAGAAGGCACTGTATCTGTATCTTAGTTACACCTTCTGGATTTAGAAGGCACCATATCTGTACCTCAGTTACACCTCCTTGATCCAGGAGGCACCGTATCTGTACCTCAGTTACCCCTCCTGGATCCAGGACGCACCATATCTGTACCTCAGTTGCACCTCCTGGATCTAGCAGGCACCGTATATGTACCTCAGTTACACCTCCTGGATCCAGGAGGCACTGTATCTGAACCTCAGTTACACCTTCTGGATGTAGAAGGCACCGTATCTGTACTTCAGTTACACCTCCTGGATGTAGAAGGCACCGTATCTGTACCTCAGTTACACCTCCTGGATCCAGGACGCACCGTATCTGTACCTCAGCTGCACATCCTGGATCTAGAAGGCACTGTATCTGTTCCTCAGTTGCACCTCCTGGATCTAGAAGGCATCATAACTGTACCTCAGTTACACCTCCTGGATCCAAGAGGCGCCATACCGGTACTTCAATTACAGTGTCTGGATTCAGGAGACATCGTATCTGTACCTCAGTTACACCTCCTGGATTTAGAAGGCACCGTATCTGTACCTCAATTACACCTCCTGGATCCAAGAGGCACCATATCGGTACTTCAATTACAGTGTCTGGATTAAGGAGGCACCGTATCTGTACCTCAGTTGCACCTCCTGGATCCAGGACGCACCGTATCTGTACCTCAGTTGCACCTCCTGGATCCAGGACGCACCGTATCTGTACCTCAGTTGCACCTCCTGGATCTAGAAGGCATCGTAACTGTACCTCAGTCACACCTCCTGGATCTAGAAGGCATCGTAACTGTACCTCAGTCACACCTCCTGGATTTAAAAGGCAGCGTATCTGTACCTCAGTTGCACCTCCTGGATTTAAAAGGCACCATATCTGTACCTCAGTTACACCCCCTGGATCCAGGACGCACCGTATCTGTACCTCAGTTACACCTCCTGGATCCAGGAGGCACCATACTAGATAGATACTCCAAACTCTTCAGCCATTTCTTTCATTGCCTCGCTCACTTTAGTCTCGCCCCCTCGTCTGGAATCCCCAGGCAGATCTCCCGGTCGAACCTCCCCGCCCTCCGGAGAGCCGGGTCTAAGGAATCGGGTCTGTTTGTGGCTCCGATGACCAGAACCTGAGCGGTGACCGACGGATTGTTCAAGTCTGGAAGAAGAAGGCAGCAACAATGATATTGTGTATCGGACAGAGACAAAAACCAACCAAAGCCCCCGGAGAAGGGGACGGACGGCACAGGAAAGGCCGGGACACATCATCCAGGGACAAGTCTCGGGGTCCATGCCCATAAAGTATAATGGACGCCATTCCTCACCGTCCATGCAGGTGAGGAGCTGCGCCACAATCCTCCGCTCCATGTCCTTCGACGCCACTTCTCTCTTAGGCGTTATGGCATCAATCTCGTCAATGAACAGGATACACGGAGCGCTGCTCTGCAACACAAAATAGTGCAATCCAATGGATATTATTCCTTTCTGTAAAAGCTGGAGAGCGCCAAATGAGAAAAAACAGCGCTGACCTCAGCATGAGGCATCCCACAGCAGCACAGAGGAATTAAGGAATGGCCTTACCAAAGCTTGTTCAAAAAGGCTCCTCAGCTTCTGCTCAGATTCTCCCGAGACCCCGGACACCATCTCTGTGGCTGCGACCTTCAGCATCGGTAAGTCCAGCTCCTGGAGAAGACATGAAATAATGACCATGTGCTACAAAGGCCATATAGTGTCCTTGCACTTGGGCCTGTTGGGTCTCCTAACCCCCCTGTATATTGTCTAACAGCCCGCAGATCAGGTTCTTATACAAAAGGATATTCCGGAATCACGCTGGCCATAAAAGCACATTGCCCGTATTATACAGCTCACTGTCAGCTTTACTGTGTAGACTGGGACAGATGAGCAGAGTCACCTCGCCATGGTTATGAGAGGCCGGGGTCAGCAGAGTCATCTCATTACAGAGGGGACGAGTCTCATGATACGGATATTGTCTTATTAAAAGCTTTAAGCAGATTAAGAAGGGAATTTTGTTACTTACCGTAAATTCCTTTTCTTCTAGCTCCTATTGGGAGACCCAGACGATTGGGTGTATAGCACTGCCTCCGGAGGCCACACAAAGCAATTACACTAAAAAGTGTAAGGCCCCTCCCCTTCTGGCTATACACCCCCAGTGGGATCACTGGCTCACCAGTTTTAGTGCAAAAGCAAGAAGGAGGAAAGCCAATAACTGGTTTAAACAAATTCACTCCGAAGTAACGTCGGAGAACTGAAAACCATTCAACATGAACAACATGTGTACCCGAAAAACCACCAAAAATCCCGAAGGACAACAGGGCGGGTGCTGGGTCTCCCAATAGGAGCTAGAAGAAAAGGAATTTACGGTAAGTAACAAAATTCCCTTCTTCTTCGGCGCTCCATTGGGAGACCCAGACGATTGGGACGTCCAAAAGCTGTCCCTGGGTGGGTAAAGAAATACCTCATGTTAGAGCTGCAAAGACAGCCCTCCCCTACGGGGAGGCAACTGCCGCCTGCAGGACTCTTCTACCTAGGCTGGCGTCCGCCGAAGCATAGGTATGCACCTGATAATGTTTGGTGAAAGTGTGCAGACTCGACCAGGTAGCTGCCTGGCACACCTGTTGAGCCGTAGCCTGGTGTCGTAATGCCCAGGACGCACCCACGGCTCTGGTAGAATGGGCCTTCAGCCCTGATGGAACCGGAAGCCCAGCAGAAGGGTAGGCTTCAAGAATTGGTTCTTTGATCCATCGAGCCAGGGTGGCTTTGGAAGCCTGCGACCCCTTGCGCTGGCCAGCGACAAGGACAAAGAGTGCATCAGAGCGGCGCAGAGGCGCCGTGCGGGAAATGTAGATTCTGAGTGCTCTCACCAGATCTAACAAATGTAAATCCTTTTCATACCGGTGAACCGGATGAGGACAAAAAGAAGGTAAGGAGATATCCTGATTAATATGAAACGAGGATACTACCTTAGGGAGAAACTCCTGAATGGGGCGCAGCACTACCTTGTCCTGGTGGACCACCAGGAAGGGAGCCTTGGATGACAGCGCTGCTAGCTCAGACACTCTCCGAAGAGACGTGATCGCTACCAGAAAGGCCACTTTCCGTGATAGTCGAGAGAGTGAAACATCCGTCAGAGACTCGAAAGGCGGCTTCTGGAGAGCAACTAGTACCCTGTTCAGATCCCATGGATCTAACGGCCGCTCGTACGGGGGGACGATATGACCAAACCCCCTGCAGGAACGTGCGTACCTGCGGACGTCGTGCTAGACGCTTCTGAAAAAAAAACACCAATAGCGCCGAGACTTGCCCTTTAAGGGAGCCGAGCGACAAGCCCTTTTCCAACCCAGATTGCAGGAAGGAAAGAAAAGTAGGCCATGCCAATGGCCAGGGGGACACTCCTTGTACAGAGCACCAGTAAAAGAAAATCTTCCACTTCCGTGGTAGATCTTCGCAGACGTGGGCTTCATAGCCTGTCTCATGGTGGCAACGACCCCGTGGGATAATCCTGAGGACACTAGGATCTAGGACGCAATGGCCACACAGTAGGTTCAGGGCCGTAGAATTCAGATGGAAAAACGGCCCTTGGGACAGTAAGTCTGGCCGGTCTGGTAGTGCCCACGGTTGACCGACCGTGAGATGCCTGTCGCCAGAGCTCTTTGATCGTCATGAAAACCGGGACCTTGCTGTTGTGCCGATTCGTGAAACCCGTCCGGGTGCAGAGACCATTCTCCTGCGTCCACGCCCTGGCGACTGAGGAAGTCTGCTTCCCAGTTTTCTACGCCCGGGATGTGAACTGCGGATATGGTGTATGCTCTGTCTTCCACCCCTAGCAGAATCCGGCGGACTTCCTGGGAGGCTCGCCGACTGCGTAGTCCGCCTTGGTGGTTGATGTATGCCACCGCTGTGGATTGTCCGACTGAATTCGGATCTGTTTGCCTTCCAGCCACTGCAGGAAGTCTTGCAGGGCCATATGCACTGCCCAGAGCTCCAGACAATTGATCTGAAGAGTGGACTCCTCTGAAGAGAGTCCTTGATCGTCTGAGAAAGGGGGACGTTCCTGTGTAGGGACATCGACTACCCCTCCCATAGCGAAGAATGTTCTATTGAAGTGGACGCAGATGAAACTGCGTGAAAGGGACTGCCTCTGGATGAGGTGTCTCCTTGAAGGAGAGACTGCACCCCCGTCTGTAGTGACCGCTGTTTGTCCAGTGGAAGCTTCACCATCGCTGAGAGAGTGTGAAACCCCAAGCTAAGATATGCCAGCGATTGGGTTTAACTTTGAAAAGTTAAGGACCCACCCGAAACTCTGGGAAGTCTCCAGCGCCATGTTCAGGCTGTGTTGGCATGCCTCTTAAAAGAGTGCCTTGACAAGTAGATGGTCTAAGTAAGGGATCACAGGGTGACCCTGAGAGTGCGGGAGTGGTCCCACTGCTGCCATGAACTTGGTGAAAACCCGTGGGGCTGTCGCCAGACCGAAGGGTAGGGCTACGAACCGAAGATGCTCGTCTTCAATAACGAATCGTAGCAAGCGCCGGTGCTCTGGAGCAATCGGCACGTGGAGATAAGCATCCTGATGTCTATTGATGCTAGGAAATCTCCTTGAGACATTGAGGCACTGACGGAGCG
The DNA here is from genome assembly GCF_048569485.1 of Anomaloglossus baeobatrachus. Classification (NCBI taxonomy): domain Eukaryota; kingdom Metazoa; phylum Chordata; class Amphibia; order Anura; family Aromobatidae; genus Anomaloglossus; species Anomaloglossus baeobatrachus. The sequence continues at coordinate 26,702,780 of NC_134355.1, forward strand.
GAGGGATTCCATCCGGAACCGCCTGGTTTTCACGTGCTTGTTGAGCAGTTTAAGGTCCAGAACGGAACGGAAGGAGTCGTCCTATTTTGTCACCCCGACCAGATCGGAGTAAAAAGTGTCTCTTGTTCCTGAGGAGGAACCGGGATTACGACTCCTACTGCCTGCAGAAGAGCCTCGGCTCGGCCGGTGAGGAAGTTTTTGCGACAAACTGTCTCTCACCCACCGGCCATTGACCTGTGGCAGTTAAATGTCGCTAAAGCGGGGGAGTCTGCCACCGACCGCGGACGCGGAGAGAGAGGGCTGAAAGTCATGAGGAAACCGCCTTGGTAGCGGTTCCTCCGGCTGCCTTCTCCGGGCGTGATTGAGCCCGCCAGGAACCTGCGCCCCTCTGAGCCTTTTGAGTCCTGTTGGACGAGGGCAATTGGGACGTGCCCGAGCCTGGGAAGGACCGAAACCTCGACTGTCCCTTCTCCTGATGGGTCTTGTTTGATAGCTGGGGTAAGGAAGAATCCGTACCCTTGGACAGTTGAATGATTTAATCCAACCGCTCACGAAACAGTCTGTCACCAGATAAAGGCAATCTGGTTAAGCACTTTTGTGGAAGCAGCATCTGCTCCAATCCCTTAACACTAGGAGCGTAACAACACGGAGTTGGCGGACGCCACTGACGTACGGCTCGTAGAGTCCAGGACAGCATAAACAGCTTGAGTCGCAATGCCGACATTGCGAGGTGAAGGACGCTACTGCGGCCAAGATGTACATGTGACCGCGTCCCTCTGCGCAATACTAGCTGAAATAGCTTGGAGTGCCTCTATGGCTGCGAATGCCGGGGCAACCGACCCGCCGATAGGGCTATCTGTCTGTCAATGGCATCTTTAAGTGAATTCCCATCTTCCACTGCAACTATAGATCTAGCCGCAAGCCTGGAGATTGGGGGATCCACCCTTGGAGCGCTTGAGCACGTCAGGGGGGAAGAGACAACGCGTATCTTCAATACGGTTGGGGAAACGCTTATCGGGATAAGCGTGGTGTTCCTGGACTGCTTCTCTGGAGTCAGAGTGACCAGAAAAGTACTCAATATACGCTTGAGATACCGAAATAGGGATTTCTTCTGCTGTGAAGCTGACCCCTCCACTGGAGGAGTTGAGGGAGAAATACCCAACCTTCCATTGATGGACGCTATAAGATTATTCACTATAGCGTCACCATCCGGTGTATCCGGATTGAGAGCGGTCTCAGGATCAGAGTCCTGAACAGCTACGTCTGCCTCATCATACAGAGAGTACTGTGATGAAGTCGAGGGCCGTTCTTAGGGAGCTCGCTTAGGCCGTCTGGGACTGTCGTCCGTGTCAGAGCCTGCACCCTGGGATGCATGGGACCCTCCTGGAGCCATGATTTGTTTCGAAATCAGGGTGGCCAGGGGCATTGAATCAACATTGCCCAAGGTCTGTCTGGACTGCAAAGTCTGTAAGATGTTAGTCATAGCCACAGACAATATATCAGCGGAAACTGCAACTCCGTCCCTGTCCCTGGACAGGGATCACAGGTGGTTCTTTTGGCCACCTGTAGCAGAGACCCCGTTGAGTAATTGCACACACTGGGGGTCCTGGAACAGTCGCATGCAGTACAAGCAGCATAGAAAGCCTGTGCCTTGGCACCCATGCCTTTTTTTTTTTTTTTTGTTGCTGTCTAGCCATCTAGGAGCATTAGCCAAGAATAGCGACCGTACAGTGCAATGTATAGCATACAAGCATGAAGTACAATAAACACTTCAGCACATGCAGTACAAGGAGCATAGAAAGCCTGTGCCTTGGCACCTTTGCTTTTCTGCTGCCGTTGTCTAGTTATTCAGGAGCATTAGCCAGGAAAAGCGACATACAGTGAATGTATAGCATACAAGCATGAAAATAACCACTGCAGCACATGCAATCCAAGCAGCATTGAAAGCTTGTGCCTTAGCACCCTTGCTTTTCTGCTGCTGTTGTCTAGTCATCAAGGAGCATTAGCCAAGAATAGCGACATGCAGTGAATGTACAAGCATGAAAATAAACTCTGCAGTACATGCAATCCAAGCAGCATTGAAAGCTTGTGCCTTAGCACCATTGCTGTTTGCTGCCGCTGTCTAGCCATCTAGGCGGGTAGACAGCCAAGAATAGCCCTTACAGTGCAATGTAAAGCATACAAGCATAAAGGACACATGACACTGCAGCACATGCAAGACAAGCAGCATATAGAGTCTGTGCTTTAGCACCCCTGATCTTTTGCTGCTGTTTCTAGGTCTGCATCCTGAATAGCGACCGTACAAAAGTACAACAGGACACTTCGGCATTAGTGGGTCAGCACTTTAGTTGCCGCTTACCGCCCGCACAAAAGCGGGTGTGTGGCGCCGGAATCCTGTGCTGGTAGCTCAGTGTCTCCGTTTTCCCGCTCTGCGTGCCGGAATGGCTGCCGGCGTCCAGAGGAGAGGGGCGGGCCGAGGGCGTGCCCGAGACAAGAGCGGGAACCCGGCGCCCACTGTGTCTAGTAAAGGGGGCTGGAGAATGCAAATAAGGCTCCAGCCCTCGGCGCTGCTATAGAACAGCGTCTCTCCCTGTCCCTGAGTGACAGGGTGGGGGCGGGAACGAAGCGGCGCTAGGCCGCAAAAGCCGGGGACTAAAGTTAGAAGCGCCGCCGCCGTAAAAGCGCGGTCGGCGCGTCCCCGGCGCACTACAAGTCGCAGCTGCGCCGCCGCTCCAGGGGCGGTCGGCGCGGAGGTCCCCACACGTAAAGTCCCCCAGTAATCTGCAGGGACTATAAGCCCAGCGCACAGCGCTACAGTCCCCGGCGCACTAGCACACCCAGCAAGCCTGGAGTGTGCGTGGCCTGCCATACGGGGACACAGAGTACCTGAAAGTTGCAGGGCCTTGTCCCTGAACGGCACTCCCGCTCCACATCCAGCAGGTTCTATGGGTCTGTGGATGGAGCCCGGCCTCAGGGCTTGGTGGCCGGAAAGATCCCACTTCCTCAGAGCCCCTCAGGGGGATGGGGAAGGAAAACAGCATGTGGGCTCCAGCCTCCGTACCAGCAATAGGTACCTCAACCTTACAAACCACAAGTGGGGTGAGAAGGGAGCATGCTGGGGGCCCTAGTATGGGCCCTCTTTTCTTCCATCCGATATAGTCAGCAGCTACTGCTGACTGAACAGTGGAGCTTATGCATGGATGTCTGACCTCCTTCGCACAAAGCAGAAAACTGGTGAGCCAGTGATCCCACTGGGGGTGTATAGCCAGAAGGGGAGGGGCCTTACACTTTTTAGTGTAATTGCTTTGTGTGGCCTCCGGAGGCAGTGCTATACACCCAATCGTCTGGGTCTCCCAATGGAGCGCCGAAGAAATGACAAAATACAGACTAAAAAGCCTCTTACCCCGGCGATCGCCTGCGCCAGTAACGTCTTCCCGCATCCCGGGGGACCGTGTAACAGAAATCCGCGGGGCGGCACCACCCCCAGGTGCTGATACACTTCAGGGTGACGCATATGAATCAGCAGCTTGCAGACATCCTGTAAAGAGTGAGAAACCGCGGAAAAGATAAGTGTTCTGCAGCAGCCGAGGTGTAATATAAGGCTCCGCAGCAGCCGAGGTGTAATATAAGGCTCCGCAGCAGCCGAGGTGTAATATCATGAGGCTCTGCAGCAGCCGAGGTGTAATATGAGGCTCCGCAGCAGCCGAGGTGTAATATGAGGCTCCGCAGCAGCCGAGGTGTAATATAAGGCTCCGCAGCAGCCGAGGTGAAATATCATGAGGCTCCGCAGCAGCCGAGGTGTAATATCATGAGGCTCCGCAGCAGCCGAGGTGTAATATGAGGCTCCGCAGCAGCCGAGGTGTAATATGAGGCTCCGCAGCAGCCGAGGTGTAATATGAGGCTCCGCAGCAGCCGAGGTGAAATATCATGAGGCTCCGCAGCAGCCGAGGTGTAATATCATGAGGCTCCGCAGCAGCCGAGGTGTAATATGAGGAGGCGCAGCAGCAGCCGAGGTGTAATATGAGGAGGCGCAGCAGCAGCCGAGGTGTAAGATCATGAGGTTCCGCAGCAGCCGAGGTGTAATATAAGGCTCCGCAGCAGCCGAGGTGTAATATGAGGAGGCGCAGCAGCAGCTGAGGTGTAATTTCATGAGGCTCCGCAGCAGCTGAGGTGTAATAGGATGAGGCTCTCCAGGAGCCGAGGTGCAATACGATGAGGCTCTCCAGGAGCCGAGGTGCAATACGATGAGGCTCTACAGCAGCTGAGGTGTAATAGGATGAGGTTCTGCAGCAGCTGAGGTGTAATATCATGAGGCGGTGTAGCTGTTAAGGTGTAATATCATGAGGCTCCGCAGCAGCTGAGGTGTAATATCATGAGGCTCTGCAGCAGCTGAGGTGTAATATCATGAGGCTCTGCAGCAGCTGAGGTGTAATATCATGAGGCTCTGCAGCAGCTGAGGTGTAATATCATGAGGCTCTGCAGCAGCTGAGGTGTAATATCATGAGGCTCTGCAGCAGCTGAGGTGTAATATCATGAGGCTCTGCAGCAGCTGAGGTGTAATATCATGAGGCTCTGCAGCAGCTGAGGTGTAATATCATGAGGCTCTGCAGCAGCTGAGGTGTACTATCATGAGGCTCTGCAGCAGCTGAGGTGTAATATCATGAGGCTCTGCAGCAGCTGAGGTGTAATATCATGAGGCTCCGCAGCAGCCGAGGTGTAATATAAGGCTCCGCAGCAGCCGAGGTGTAATATCATGAGGCGGTGTAGCAGCCGAGGTGTAATTTCATGAGGCGGTGTAGCAGCCGAGGTGTAATATCATGAGGCTCTCCAGCAGCCGAGGTGTAATACGATGAGGTTCTGCAGCAGCCGAGGTGTAATAGGATGAGGTTCTGCAGCAGCTGAGGTGTAATAGGATGAGGTTCTGCAGCAGCTGAGGTGTAATATCATGAGGCGGTGTAGCTGTTGAGGTGTAATATCATGAGGCTCCGCAGCAGCCGAGGTGTAATAGGATGAGGTTCTGCAGCAGCTGAGGTGTAATAGGATGAGGTTCTGCAGCAGCTGAGGTGTAATAGGATGAGGTTCTGCAGCAGCTGAGGTGTAATATCATGAGGCGGTGTAGCTGTTGAGGTGTAATATCATGAGGCTCCGCAGCAGCCGAGGTGTAATAGGATGAGGCTCCGCAGCAGCCGAGGTGCAATACGATGAGGTTCTACAGCAGCCGAGGTGCAATACGATGAGGCTCTCCAGGAGCCGAGGTGCAATACGATGAGGCTCTACAGCAGCCGAGGTGTAATAGGATGAGGTTCTGCAGCAGCTGAGGTGTAATAGGATGAGGTTCTGCAGCAGCTGAGGTGTAATAGGATGAGGCTCTACAGCAGCTGAGGAGTAATAGGATGAGGTTCTGCAGCAGCTGAGGTGTAATAGGATGAGGTTCTGCAGCAGCTGAGGTGTAATAGGATGAGGTTCTGCAGCAGCTGAGGTGTAATAGGATGAGGTTCTACAGCAGCCGAGGTGCAATACGATGAGGCTCTGCAGCAGCCGAGGTGAACTACGATGAGGCTTTGCAGCAGCCAAGGTGTAATACGAGGAGGCTCTACAGCAGCCGAGGTGTAATACGATGAGGTTCTGCAGCAGCCGAGGTGTAATATCATGAGGCGGTGTAGCTGTTGAGGTGTAATATCATGAGGCTCCGCAGCAGCCGAGGTGTAATATCATGAGGCTCCGCAGCAGCCGAGGTGTAATATCATGAGGCTCCGCAGCAGCCGAGGTGTAATATCATGAGGCTCCGCAGCAGCCGAGGTGTAATATCATGAGGCTCCGCAGCAGCCGAGGTGTAATATCATGAGGCTCCGCAGCAGCCGAGGTGTAATATCATGAGGCTCCGCAGCAGCCGAGGTGTAATATCATGAGGCTCCGCAGCAGCCGAGGTGTAATATCATGAGGCTCCGCAGCAGCCGAGGTGTAATATCATGAGGCTCCGCAGCAGCCGAGGTGTAATATCATGAGGCTCCGCAGCAGCCGAGGTGTAATATCATGAGGCTCCGCAGCAGCCGAGGTGTAATATCATGAGGCTCCGCAGCAGCCGAGGTGTAATATCATGAGGCTCCGCAGCAGCCGAGGTGTAATATCATGAGGCTCCGCAGCAGCCGAGGTGTAATATCATGAGGCTCCGCAGCAGCCGAGGTGTGATATCATGAGGCTCCGCAGCAGCCGAGGTGTAATATCATGAGGCTCCGCAGCAGTTGAGGTGTAATATCATGAGGCTCCGCAGCAGCCGAGGTGTAATATCAGGAGGCTCCGCAGCAGCCGAGGTGTAATATCATGAGGCTCCGCAGCAGCCGAGGTGTAATATCATGAGGCTCCGCAGCAGCCGAGGTGTAATATCATGAGGCTCCGCAGCAGCCGAGGTGTAAAGCAGCCGAGGTGTAAAGCAGCCGAGGTGTAATATCATGAGGCTCCGCAGCAGTTGAGGTGTAATATCATGAGGCTCCGCAGCAGCCGAGGTGTAATATAAGGAGGCTCCGCAGCAGCCATGGTGGGTTTAATACATCTCATACAGCAATCCAATATAATATAACTAGATGTCATCATCATCCATTTCTATCTTTGTCACTTCCAATACAGCACAATGCCCACTGCAGAGCGGATACGTACGGTCAGCGTGGCGTCATTTCCTCCAACATCTTCAAAGCGAACAAACGACTTCTGCAACTCAATGGTTTCTGCTATAAACAGAAATCACACAGGAAATCAGAAATATAAAAGCAGAAGAAGAGCCACAGTCTATAGTACAAAGAAGAAGGGAATTTTGTTTACTTACCGTAAATTCCTTTTCTTCTAGCTCTAATTGGGAGACCCAGACAATTGGGTGTATAGGCTATGCCTCCGGAGGCCGCACAAAGTATTACACTCAAAAGTGTTAAGCCCCTCCCCTTCTGCCTATACACCCCCCGTGCTCCCACGGGCTCCTCAGTTTTGGTGCAAAAGCAAGAAGGAGGAAAAAGAATTATAAACTGGTTTAAAGTAACATCGATCCGAAGGAATATCGGAGAACTGAAACCATTCAACATGAACTACATGTGTACACAAAAAAACAGGGGCGGGTGCTGGGTCTCCCAATTAGAGCTAGAAGAAAAGGAATTTACGGTAAGTAAACAAAATTCCCTTCTTCTTTGTCGCTCTATTGGGAGACCCAGACAATTGGGATGTCCAAAAGCAATCCCTGGGTGGGTAAAATAATACCTCGTAAGAGAGCCGTAAAACGGCCTTTTCCTACAGGTGGGCAACCGCCGCCTGAAGGACTCGCCTACCTAGACTGGCATCCGCCGAAGCATAGGTATGCAACTGATAGTGTTTCGTGAAAGTGTGCAGGCTCGACCAGGTAGCCGCCTGACACACCTGCTGAGCCGTATCCTGGTGTCTCAAAGCCCAGGACGCACCCACGGCTCTGGTAGAATGGGCCTTCAGCCCTGAGGGAACCGGAAGCCCAGCCGAACGGTAAGCTTCGATAATTGGCTCCTTGATCCACCGAGCCAGGGTTGATTTGGAAGCCTGTGACCCTTTACGCTGGCCAGCGACAAGGACAAAGAGTGCATCCGAGCGGCGCAGGGGCGCCGTACGAGAAATGTAGAGTCTGAGTGCTCTCACCAGATCTAACAAGTGCAAATCCTTTTCACATTGGTGAACTGGATGAGGACAAAAAGAAGGTAAGGAGATATCCTGATTTAGATGAAAGGGGGATACCACCTTAGAGAGAAAGTCCGGAACCGGACGCAGAACCACCTTGTCCTGGTGAACAACCAGGAAAGGGGCTCTGCATGACAGCGCTGCTAGCTCAGACACTCTCCGAAGTGAAGTGACTGCTACTAGGAAAACCACTTTCTGCGAAAGGCGTGAGAGAGAAATATCCCTCATTGGCTCGAATGGTGGTTTCTGAAGAACCATCAGCACCCTGTTCAGAATCCAGGGTTCTAACGTCAGCTTGTAAGAAGGAACGATGTGACAAACCCCCTGCAGGAACGTGCGTACCTGTGGAAGTCTGGCTAGGCGCTTCTGGAAAAAACACAGAGAGCGCTGAGACTTGTCCCTTAAGGGAGTTGAGCGACAAACCCTTTTCCAGTCCAGATTGAAGGAAGGACAGAAAAAATGGGCAAGGCAAATGGCCAGGGAGAAAAACCCTGAGCAGAGCACCACGACAGGAAAATTTTCCACGTCCTGTGGTAGATCTTGGCGGACGTTGGTTTCCTAGCCTGTCTCATAGTGGCAATGACCTCTTGAGATAACCCTGAAGACGCTAGGATCCAGGACTCAATGGCCACACAGTCAGGTTGAGGGCCACAGAATTGAGATGGAAAAAACGGCCCTTGAGATAACAAGTCTGGTCGGTCTGGTAGTGCCCACGGTTGGCCGACCGTGAGATGCCACAGATCCGGGTACCACGACCTCCTCGGCCAGTCTGGAGCGACGAGGATGACGCGGCGGCAGTCGGCCCTGATCTTGCGTAACACTCTGGGCAACAGTGCCAGCGGAGGAACACATAAGGGAGCTGAAACTGCGACCAATCCTGAACTAAGGCGTCTGCTGCCAGAGCTCTGGGATCTTGAGACCGTGCCATGAACGTCGGTACCTTGTTATTGTGCCGGGACGCCATGAAGTCGACGTCCGGCACCCCCCAGCGGCAACAGATCTCCTGAAACACGTCCGGGTGAAGGGACCATTCCCCTGCGTCCATGCCCTGGCGACTGAGATAATCCGCTTCCCAGTTTTCCACGCTTGGAATGTGAACTGCAGAGATGGTGGAGGCCGTGGCTTCCACCCACATCAAAATCCGCCGGACTTCCTGGGAGGCTTGCCGACTGCGTGTGCCGCCTTGGTGGTTGATGTATGCCACCGCTGTGGAATTGTCCGACTGAATTCTGATCTGCTTGCCTTCCAGCCACTGCTGGAAAGCTTTCAGGGCAAGATACACTGCCCGTATTTCCAGAAAATTGATCTGAAGCGAGGACTCTTGCTGGGTCCACGTACCCTAAGCCCTGTGGTGGAGAAAAACCGCTCCCCACCCTGACAGACTCGCGTCCGTCGTGACTACTTCCCAGGATGGGGGTAGGAAAGATTTCCCCTTCGCTAATGAAGTGGGAATAAGCCACCACCGAAGGGAAGCTTTGGTCGTCTGAGAGAGGGAGACGATCCTGACGAGGGACGTCGGCTTCCTGTCCCATTTGCGTAGGATGTCCCATTGAAGGGGACGCAGGTGAAATTGCGCGAAAGGGACTGCCTCCATTGCTGTCACCATCTTCCCCAGGAAGTGCGTGAGGCGCCTCAAGGGGTGTGACTGGCCTTGAAGGAGAGATTGTACCCCTTTCTGTAGTGACTGCTGCTTGATCAGCGGAAGCTTCACTATCGCTGAGAGTATGAAACTTCGTGCCAAGATATGTCAGCGATTGGGCCTGTGTCAGATTTGACTTTGGAAAATTGATGATCCACCCGAAACCCTGGAGAGTCTCCAGGGTAGCGTCAAGGCTGCGTTGGCATGCCTCTATAGAGGGTGCCTTGATCAGCAGATCTTCCAAATACTGGATCACCGTGACCCAGGGAGTGTAGAAGCGCTACTACAGTAGCCATAACCTTGGTAAAAACCCGTGGGGCTGTTGCCAGGCCGAACGGCAGTGCCACGAATTGCAGGTATTCGTGTCCTATGGCGAAGCGCAAGAAGTGCTGGTGCTCTGGAGCAATCGGTACGTGGAGATAAGCATTTTTGATATCGATTGATGCAAGGAAATCTCCTTGGGACATTGAGGCGATGACGGAGCGGAGGGATTCCATCCGGAACCGCCTGGTTTTTACCCGTCTATTGAGCAGTTTCAGGTCCAGGACCGGGCGGAAAGACCCGTCCTTCTTTGAGACCACCAACAAGTTGGAGTAAAAACCGTGGCTCTGTTGCTGAAGAGGAACAGGGATCACCACTCCTTCAGCCGTCAGAGTGCGCCGCGCCTGCAGAGGAGCCTCGGCTCGCTCGGGAGGCGGGGATGACCTGAAGAATCGAGTCGGGGGACGAGAGGTAAACTCTATCTCGTAACCGTGAGACAGAATAACTCTCACCCAGCGGTCTTTTATTTGTGGCAGCCCGGTGTCGCAAAAGCGGGAGAGCCTGCCACCGACCGAGGATGCTACTAGCGGAGGCCGAAAGTCATGAGGAAGCCGCTTTGTTAGCGGCGCCCCCGGTGGTCTGTTTAGGACGTGACTTAGACCGCCATGCATCAGAGCTCCTTTGTCTTTCTGAGACCTTGTGGACGAGGAGAATTGGGACCTGCCCGCGCCCCGAGAGGAGCGAAACCTCGACTGCCCTCTCCTCTGTTGGGATATGTTTGGTTGGGACTGGGGTAAGGATGTATCCTTTCCCTTGGATTGTTTGATGACTTCATCCAGACGCTCGCCAAACAACCTGTCGCCACAAATTGGCAAACTGGTTAAGCGCTTTTTTGGAAGCAGAATCTGCCTTCCATTCCCGTAGCCATAAGGCCCTGCGGAGTACCACCGAATTGGCGGCCGCAACCGCCGTACAGCTCGCAGAGTCCAGGACAGCACTAATAGCGTTGCCGAGGTTTGGGAGGTAATGGATGCCACTTGTGGCGCGGCCGTGCATGTGGCTGCTTCAATTTGCGCTTGACCTGCTGAGATAGCTGGTAGCGCCCATACGGCTGCGAATGCTGGGGCAAAAGAAGCTCCGATAGCTTCATAGATGGATTTCAACCAGAGCTCCATCTGCCTGTCAGTGGCATCTTTGAGCGAGGCTCCATCTTCCACTGCAAGTATGGATCTAGCTGCCAGTCTGGAGATTGGAGGATCCACTTTGGGACACTGAGTCCAACCTTTAACCACGTCAGGTGGAAAAGGACAACGTGTATCCTTAAGGCGCTAAGAAAAAACGCTTATCTGGACAAGCATGATGATTCTGGACTGCCTCTCTGGAATCAGAATGGTCTAGAAACATACTCGGTGTACGCTTGGGGAACCTGAAGCGGAATTACTCCTGCTGAGAATCAGACTCCTCCGCCGGAGGAGCTGAGGGAGAAATATCCAGCATTTGATTGATGGACGCAATGAGATCGTTCACTATGGCGTCCCCGTCTGGAGTATTAAGATTGAGAGCGCCCTCAGGATCAGAATCCTGATCAGCTACCTCCGCATCATCAACCGGAGATTCCCCCCGCTGAGACCCTGAACAACATGATGTCGAGGGAAATTCTAAGCGAGCCCGCTTAGTCGGTCTGGGGCTGGGGTCTAAGTCAGAACCCTCAGCCTGGGATGTATGAGATACCCCGGGAGGACATTGTTGGTCCAATTGAGGGGGGCCAGGGAACAATGATTCAACAGAGTCCCTTTGCTGAGATACCGGCCTGGACTGCAAGGCTTCTAGTATCTCAGCCATAGTCTCAGAGAGTTTTGCAAACTCCATCCCCGTCACTAAGGACCGTGTCAACAGGTGTCTCCCCCTGGGCCCCTCTTAGCAGATGCTCTGGCTGAAGAAGAAAGTCACAGGGGCCACACATTGCACACAATGAGGGTCAATGGGACCTGCCGGCAGCTGGGTCGTACAAGCGGCGCAGGCAGCCTAATAATCCTGTTTTTTGGCACCCCTGTCTTTGTGGGCGCCATGCTATTGTTTTCCCTGATTAACACAAAAGGGTAAATAGCCATAATGAACTGTGCTCATACAGTGTAAAGTATATAGTAATAACACAGAATGTATCAATACACTACAGCACCATGGGGCTAACACCACATGTGCTGCTTACCAGCCGCCTAAAGCGGTTGTGAGGCCACCAGAGACCGTGTCTGGGTTTCCCAGGGTTAATCCCTCTCTGCAGCGTCGGAGGAGCTGACAGGAATGGCTGCGGCGTCCTGACGAGAGGAGGGAGCCGTGGGCGTCTCACACAGTGCACAGTGAGGGGAGTGGAGTATGCAAAGCATGCTCCAGCCCTCATGCTGCTCGTTTGTCCCTCTCTTCCGTGCAGCGTCCCGCCCTTCCCCCTGCCTGTCAGGGCTGAGGGCGGGAAAAAGGAAGCTAGGCTGCAAGAAAGCCGGGGACTCGAGTATAAGCGTCGCCGCCGTAAAAGCGCGGCCGACGCCGAAGTCCCTGGCGAACTACAAGTCCCAGCCGCGCCGCAGTTTCACATGGCAGCGGCGGTTAGCGCGGTAGCCCCTACATATAAACACACTCAGCGACGCTGAGTGTGTAATGGCACATATAGACCCGGTCAGCGCCGCGGTCCCCGGTGCACTAGCACACCCAGCAAAGCTGAGGTGTTGCCGTGCACGGTCCCTACAGGGATACAGAGTACCTTCACGTAGCAGGGCCATGTCCCTGAACGGTATCGGCTCCTATCCATCAGGCTCCACAGGAGTTGTGGATGAAGCACGGTCTCAGTGCCTGGAGACCGATAGGATCCCACTTCACCAGAGCCCTGAGGGGGATGGGGAAGGAAAGCAGCATGTGGGCTCCAGCCTCCGTACCCGCAATGGATACCTCAACCTTAACAACACCGCCGACAAGAGTGGGGTGAGAAGGGAGCATGCTGGGGGCCCTATATGGGCCCACTTTTCTTCCATCCGACCTGGTCAGCAGCTGCTGCTGACCAATCTGTGGAGCTGTGCTGTGCATGTCTGCCTCCTTCGCACAAAGCATAAAAACTGAGGAGCCCGTGGGAGCACGGGGGGTGTATAGGCAGAAGGGGACGGGCTTAACACTTTTGAGTGTAATACTTTGTGCTGCCTCCGGAGGCATAGCCTATACACCCAATTGTCTGGGTCTCCCAATAGAGCGACAAAGAAACAAGAATTGTAAGCCAAGTTCATTATTCTACAAAGAGATACAAGCTACATAAAACATGTATTATACTCCAGAGCTGCACTCACTATTCTGCTGGTGCAGTCACTGTGTACATACATTACATTACTGCTCCTGAGTTACCTCCTGTATTATACCCCAGAGCTGCACTCACTATTCTGCTGGTGCAGTCACTGTGTACATACATTACTGATCCTGAGTTACCTCCTGTATTATACTCCAGAGCTGCACTCACTATTCTGCTGGTGCAGTCGCTGTGCACATACATTACATTACTGATCCTGAGTTACCTCCTGTATTATACCCCAGAGCTGCACTCACTATTCTGCTGGTTGCATTACTCATCTAGGTCTTCTCACCTTTCTTCTTCATCAGAGCGGATCTGATTTCCTCATCTACGTCCTCGGCCGCCGTCTTCTTCTCTCTCCGGGATTTCTTTACTTTTGGCTTTCTTTTCTCAGACTCCAGAATAGACGTCTCCACTGATTTCTATCAGGGAAGGAGAAAAATAATAGTTTTTTGGGTGTTGTTTATACGGCATTTATTGTGCAGGGCTGTTATAGCGGGCAGCTGGGGTCCCGGCCATTAGGAAATGACGATTAAATGCAGCTTTGGATGCGACTAGAGTATGAAATGACCAAGCCAAGTGTTGCATTAGATTTGCACACGCTATGTTTTACCCATCCCCCACCCCTCAGCGATACACAAGGGTCCATTACCTCGTCGTCCTCTGCTCGCTGCCCCCCGTCTCCATCGTCACACAGATCTATGAGGAGGACGTTCTTCTTCAGAGGTTTTCTGGGCGTCTTGTCAATGAACCATCCGGCCCCCGAGGAGCTCAGTTCCATGGCGTCTCCGGATCCCTGGGTTCGGGGGGGTTTGTGTGGGGCGGGGGTACTGGTGACCGGGGTCTCATTTTTGGAGGGGGAGTCCAGGGAGCACTCAGGATTTTCTTTCCGGTACAAGGACAGAAGCGAAGTGTTCATGTGGTTTGTGGACTAGAAATGAAGCAAGAAAACGGATTAATGAGAGAAAAAAAAAAACAGGGAACCCGAGAACAGGGGGGGGGAGACATCGAATCATCAGGATCCGGGAACCCAGAGACAAGAGAAGAGGAAGGAAAACAAGACCCCAAATCTGACACCCCCGAGGATGAGAGTAGAGTGTCAGCTCTTATGTGCAGGGTGGTCTCTCTCCTGTACAGTGTCAGCTCTTGTGTCGAGGGGGTTCTCTCTCCTGTAGAGTGTCAGCTCTTGTGTCGGGGGGGGGGGGGGGGTTCTCTCTCCTGTAGAGTGTCAGCTCTTGTGTCGGGGGGGGGGGGGTTTCTCTCTCCTGTAGAGTGTCAGCTCTTGTGTCGGGGGGGGGGGGGGGGTTTCTCTCTCCTGTAGAGTGTCAGCTCTTGTGTCGGGGGGGGGTTCTCTTTCCTGTAGAGCGTACATTTCCCCCTCTCTATAGTCAGTACTCACGGGCTGATCTGTGTAGTCATCGGTGTCTGTGGAGTCTTCTGAAGGGAATTCCAGATTCCTACATAAAAGAAAATAAAACTCAAATTTTTTTTGTGTTATTTTTTATCATCCGTATCCAACAGACACCACGACTATGTACAGTTGACGTGTCTCTCCCCGTCCACTCCCCACCTTTGCCCGCTTACCCGTTTGATCGCCACCTTTGCCCGCTAACCCGTCCGCTCCCCTTCTCTGCCCCCTAACCCGTCCGCTCCCCTTCTCTGCCCGCTTATCCGTGCCCGCTTACCCGTCCGCTCCCCACCTTTGCCCGCTTACCCGTCCGCTCCCCACCTTTGCCCGCTTACCCGTCCGCTCCCCACCTTTGCCCGCTTACCCGTCCGCTCCCCTTCTCTGCCCGCTAACCCGTCCGCTCCCCACCTTTGCCCGCTTACCCGTCCGCTCCCCACCTTTGCCCGCTTACCCGTCCGCTCCCCACCTTTGCCCGCTTACCCGTCCGCTCCCCACCTTTGCCCGCTTACCCGTCCGCTCCCCACCTTTGCCCGCTTACCCGTCCGCTCCCCACCTTTGCCCGCTTACCCGTCCGCTCCCCTTCTCTGCCCGCTAACCCGTCCGCTCCCCTTCTCTGCCCGCTAACCCGTCCGCTCCCCACCTTTGCCCGCTTACCCGTCCGCTCCCCACCTTTGCCCGCTTACCCGTCCGCTCCCCACCTTTGCCCGCTTACCCGTCCGCTCCCCACCTTTGCCCGCTTACCCGTCCGCTCCCCACCTTTGCCCGCTTACCCGTCCGCTCCCCACCTTTCTCCGCTTACCCGTCCGCTCCCCACCTTTGCTTGCTTACCCGTCCGCTCCCCACCTTTGCCCGCTTACCCGTCCGCTCCCCACCTTTGCCCGCTTACCCGTCCGCTCCCCACCTTTGCCCGCTTACCCGTCCGCTCTCCTCTTTGCCCGCTTACCCATCCGCTCCCCTCTTTGCCCGCTTTGCCAAATGCGATTCCTCCAGATTCTCATCGTCTTCATTTTCATCACAGATAACTTTAAATACTAGAAAAGAAGAAAAAAAATCATGTCGCTAAACACATGTCCAGCACACAAGGTGACCGCTGTGTGTTATATCTGCGTCCCTGCGACCTGGCGTGTGGGCACAGCGCTGCTGATGGCGGCGGGTGCGAGAGAGCGACCCTTCGTGATGCCATCAGCGGCCATACTGTATATGGGCAGAGCAAAGAGCTCACTGACCGGGGTACAATATCTCCTTAAACCGCCATCAGTTGAGGCTTAAAGACAAGTGAAGGAGAACAGTGACGGCCTCCGGAGAGCTGAGACCCCTCCAATCAGTCTAAACCCGTGTACACCAGACGCATCCGCCTCAGAGGGGTAACCCGGCTCCTCACACATCTACATCAGGAGGTGAGCAAGGACGGTAAAGTCACATGACTGCCGGGAATCACTCACTTGTACTATTCATTAGGAAAGAAGGGAATTTTGTTACTTACCGTAAATTCCTTTTCTTCTAGCTCCTATTGGGAGACCCAGACGATTGGGGTGTATAGCACTGCCTCCGGAGGCCACACAAAGCAATTACACTAAAAAGTGTAAGGCCCCTCCCCTTCTGGCTATACACCCCCAGTGGGATCACTGGCTCACCAGTTTTAGTGCAAAAGCAAGAAGGAGGAAAGCCAATAACTGGTTTAAACAAATTCACTCCGAGTAACATCGGAGAACTGAAAACCATTCAACATGAACAACATGTGTACCCGAAAAACCACCAAAAATCCCGAAGGACAACAGGGCGGGTGCTGGGTCTCCCAATAGGAGCTAGAAGAAAAGGAATTTACGGTAAGTAACAAAATTCCCTTCTTCTTCGGCGCTCCATTGGGAGACCCAGACGATTGGGACGTCCAAAAGCTGTCCCTGGGTGGGTAAAGAAATACCTCATGTTAGAGCTGCAAGACAGCCCTCCCCTACGGGGAGGCAACTGCCGCCTGCAGGACTCTTCTACCTAGGCTGGCGTCCGCCGAAGCATAGGTATGCACCTGATAATGTTTGGTGAAAGTGTGCAGACTCGACCAGGTAGCTGCCTGGCACACCTGTTGAGCCGTAGCCTGGTGTCGTAATGCCCAGGACGCACCCACGGCTCTGGTAGAATGGGCCTTCAGCCCTGATGGAACCGGAAGCCCAGCAGAACAGTAGGCTTCAAGAATTGGTTCTTTGATCCATCGAGCCAGGGTGGCTTTGTAAGCCTGCGACCCTTTGCGCTTACCAGCGACAAGGACAAAGAGTGCATCAGAGCGGCGCAGGGGCGCCGTGCGGGAAATGTAGATTCTGAGTGCTCTCACCAGATCTAACAAATGTAAATCCTTTTCATACCGGTGAACCGGATGAGGACAAAAAGAAGGTAAGGAGATATCCTGATTAATATGAAACGAGGATACTACCTTAGGGAGAAACTCCTGAATGGGGCGCAGCACTACCTTGTCCTGGTGGACCACCAGGAAGGGAGCCTTGGATGACAGCGCCGCTAGCTCAGACACTCTCCGAAGAGACGTGATCGCTACCAGAAAGGCCACTTTCCGTGATAGTCGAGAGAGTGAAACATCCGTCAGAGACTCGAAAGGCGGCTTCTGGAGAGCAACTAGTACCCTGTTCAGATCCCATGGATCTAACGGCCGCTCGTACGGGGGGACGATATGACCAAACCCCCTGCAGGAACGTGCGTACCTGCGGACGTCGTGCTAGACGCTTCTGAAAAAAACACCAATAGCGCCGAGACTTGCCCCTTAAGGGAGCCGAGCGACAAGCCCTTTTCCAACCCAGATTGCAGGAAGGAAAGAAAAGTAGGCAATGCCAATGGCCAGGGGGACACTCCTTGTACAGAGCACCAGGAAAAGAAAATCTTCCACTTCCGTGGTAGATCTTAGCAGACGTGGGCTTCATAGCCTGTCTCATGGTGGCAACGACCCCGTGGGATAATCCTGAGGACACTAGGATCTAGGACGCAATGGCCACACAGTAGGTTCAGGGCCGTAGAATTCAGATGGAAAAACGGCCCTTGGGACAGTAAGTCTGGCCGGTCTGGTAGTGCCCACGGTTGACCGACCGTGAGATGCCTGTCGCCAGAGCTCTTTGATCGTCATGAAAACCGGGACCTTGCTGTTGTGCCGATTCGTGAAACCCGTCCGGGTGCAGAGACCATTCTCCTGCGTCCACGCCCTGGTGACTGAGGAAGTCTGCTTCCCAGTTTTCTACGCCCGGGATGTGAACTGCGGATATGGTGTATGCTCTGTCTTCCACCCCTAGCAGAATCCGGCGGACTTCCTGGGAGGCTCGCCGACTGCGTAGTCCGCCTTGGTGGTTGATGTATGCCACCGCTGTGGATTGTCCGACTGAATTCGGATCTGTTTGCCTTCCAGCCACTGCAGGAAGTCTTGCAGGGCCATATGCACTGCCCAGAGCTCCAGACAATTGATCTGAAGAGTGGACTCCTCTGAAGAGAGTCCTTGATCGTCTGAGAAAGGGGGACGTTCCTGTGTAGGGACATCGACTTCCCCTCCCATTAGCGAAGAATGTTCTATTGAAGTGGACGCAGATGAAACTGCGTGAAAGGGACTGCCTCTGGATGAGGTGTCTCCTTGAAGGAGAGACTGCACCCCCGTCTGTAGTGACCGCTGTTTGTCCAGTGGAAGCTTCACCATCGCTGAGAGAGTGTGAAACCCCAAGCTAAGATATGCCAGCGATTGGGTTTAACTTTGAAAAGTTGAGGACCCACCCGAAACTCTGGGAAGTCTCCAGCGCCATGTTCAGGCTGTGTTGGCATGCCTCTTAAAAGAGTGCCTTGACAAGTAGATGGTCTAAGTAAGGGATCACAGGGTGACCCTGAGAGTGCGGGAGTGGTCCCACTGCTGCCATGAACTTGGTGAAAACCCGTGGGGCTGTCGCCAGACCGAAGGGTAGGGCTACGAACCGAAGATGCTCGTCTTCAATAACGAATCGTAGCAAGCGCCGGTGCTCTGGAGCAATCGGCACGTGGAGATAAGCATCCTGATGTCTATTGATGCTAGGAAATCTCCTTGAGACATTGAGGCAATGACGGAGCGGAGGGATTCCATCCGGAACCGCCTGGTTTTCACGTGCTTGTTGAGCAGTTTAAGGTCCAGAACGGAACGGAAGGAGTCGTCCTATTTTGTCACCCCGACCAGATCGGAGTAAAAAGTGTCTCTTGTTCCTGAGGAGGAACCGGGATTACGACTCCTACTGCCTGCAGAAGAGCCTCGGCTCGGCCGGTGAGGAAGTTTTTGCGACAAACTGTCTCTCACCCACCGGCCATTGACCTGTGGCAGTTAAATGTCGCTAAAGCGGGGGAGTCTGCCACCGACCGCGGACGCGGAGAGAGAGGGCTGAAAGTCATGAGGAAACCGCCTTGGTAGCGGTTCCTCCGGCTGCCTTCTCCGGGCGTGATTGAGCCCGCCAGGAACCTGCGCCCCTCTGAGCCTTTTGAGTCCTGTTGGACGAGGGCAATTGGGACGTGCCCGAGCCTGGGAAGGACCGAAACCTCGACTGTCCCTTCTCCTGATGGGTCTTGTTTGATAGCTGGGGTAAGGAAGAATCCGTACCCTTGGACAGTTGAATGATTTAATCCAACCGCTCACGAAACAGTGTGTCACCAGATAAAGGCAATCTGGTTAAGCACTTTTGTGGAAGCAGCATCTGCTCCAATCCCTTAACACTAGGAGCGTAACAACACGGAGTTGGCGGACGCCACTGACGTACGGCTCGTAGAGTCCAGGACAGCATAAACAGCTTGAGTCGCAATGCCGACATTGCGAGGTGAAGGACGCTACTGCGGCCAAGATGTACATGTGACCGCGTCCCTCTGCGCAATACTAGCTGAAATAGCTTGGAGTGCCTCTATGGCTGCGAATGCCGGGGCAACCGACCCGCCGATAGGGCTATCTGTCTGTCAATGGCATCTTTAAGTGAAGTCCCATCTTCCACTGCAACTATAGATCTAGCCGCAAGCCTGGAGATTGGGGGATCCACCCTTGGAGCGCCTGAGCACGTCAGGGGGGAAGAGACAACGCGTATCTTCAATACGGTTGGAGAAACGCTTATCGGGATAAGCGTGGTGTTCCTGGACTGCGTCTCTGGAGTCAGAGTGACCAGAAAAGTACTCAATATACGCTTGAGATACCGAAATGGGGATTTCTTCTGCTGTGAAGCTGACCCCTCCACTGGAGGAGTTGAGGGAGAAATACCCAACCTTCCATTGATGGACGCTATAAGATTATTCACTATAGCGTCACCATCCGGTGTATCCGGATTGAGAGCGGTCTCAGGATCAGAGTCCTGAACAGCTACGTCTGCCTCATCATACAGAGAGTACTGTGATGAAGTCGAGGGCCGTTCTTAGGGAGCTCGCTTAGGCCGTCTGGGACTGTCGTCCGTGTCAGAGCCTGCACCCTGGGATGCATGGGACCCTCCTGGAGCCATGATTTGTTTCGAAATCAGGGTGGCCAGGGGCATTGAATCAACATTGCCCAAGGTCTGTCTGGACTGCAAAGTCTGTAAGATGTTAGTCATAGCCACAGACAATATATCAGCGGAAACTGCAACTCCGTCCCTGTCCCTGGACAGGGATCACAGGTGGTTCTTTTGGCCACCTGTAGCAGAGACCCCGTTGAGTAATTGCACACACTGGGGGTCCTGGAACAGTCGCATGCAGTACAAGCAGCATAGAAAGCCTGTGCCTTGGCACCCATGCTTTTTTTTTTTTTTTTGCTGTTGCTGTCTAGCCATCTAGGAGCATTAGCCAAGAATAGCGACCGTACAGTGCAATGTATAGCATACAAGCATGAAGTACAATAAACACTTCAGCACATGCAGTACAAGGAGCATAGAAAGCCTGTGCCTTGGCACCTTTGCTTTTCTGCTGCCGTTGTCTAGTTATTCAGGAGCATTAGCCAGGAAAAGCGACATACAGTGAATGTATAGCATACAAGCATGAAAATAACCACTGCAGCACATGCAATCCAAGCAGCATTGAAAGCTTGTGCCTTAGCACCCTTGCTGTTTGCTGCCGCTGTCTAGCCATCTAGGCGGGTAGACAGCCAAGAATAGCCCTTACAGTGCAATGTAAAGCATACAAGCATAAAGGACACAAGACACTGCAGCACATGCAAGACAAGCAGCATATAGAGTCTGTGCTTTAGCACCCCTGATCTTTTGCTGCTGTTTCTAGGTCTGCATCCTGAATAGCGACCGTACAAAAGTACAACAGGACACTTCGGCATTAGTGGGTCAGCACTTTAGTTGCCGCTTACCGCCCGCACAAAAGCGGGTGTGTGGCGCCGGAATCCTGTGCTGGTAGCTCAGTGTCTCCGTTTTTCCGCTCTGCGTGCCGGAATGGCTGCCGGCGTCCAGAGGAGAGGGGCGGGCCGAGGGCGTGCCCGAGACAAGAGCGGGAACCCGGCGCCCACTGTGTCTAGTAAAGGGGGCTGGAGAATGCAAATAAGGCTCCAGCCCTCGGCGCTGCTATAGAACAGCGTCTCTCCCTGTCCCTGAGTGACAGGGTGGGGGCGGGAACGAAGCGGCGCTAGGCCGCAAAAGCCGGGGACTAAAGTTAGAAGCGCCGCCGCCGTAAAAGCGCGGTCGGCGCGTCCCCGGCGCACTACAAGTCGCAGCTGCGCCGCCGCTCCAGGGGCGGTCGGCGCGGCGGTCCCCACACGTAAAGTCCCCCAGTAATCTGCAGGGACTATAAGCCCAGCGCACAGCGCTACAGGCCCCGGCGCACTAGCACACCCAGCAAGCCTGGAGTGTGCGTGGCCTGCCATACGGGGACACAGAGTACCTGAAAGTTGCAGGGCCTTGTCCCTGAACGGCACTCCCGCTCCACATCCAGCAGGTTCTATGGGTCTGTGGATGGAGCCCGGCCTCAGGGCTTGGTGGCCGGAAAGATCCCACTTCCTCAGAGCCCCTCAGGGGGATGGGGAAGGAAAACAGCATGTGGGCTCCAGCCTCCGTACCCGCAATGGGTACCTCAACCTTACAAACCACAAGTGGGGTGAGAAGGGAGCATGCTGGGGGCCCTAGTATGGGCCCTCTTTTCTTCCATCCGATATAGTCAGCAGCTACTGCTGACTAAACAGTGGAGCTATGCGTGGATGTCTGACCTCCTTCGCACAAAGCAGAAAACTGGTGAGCCAGTGATCCCACTGGGGGTGTATAGCCAGAAGGGGAGGGGCCTTACACTTTTTAGTGTAATTGCTTTGTGTGGCCTCCGGAGGCAGTAGCTATACACCCAATCGTCTGGGTCTCCCAATGGAGCGCCGAAGAAATTCACGATCCACAACAATGACCCGAGCATGGTAGTGCCCGCTCATCACTAGTTACGAGTACAGAGCACCCGAGCATGGTAGTGCCCGCTCATCACTAGTTACGAGTACAGAGCACCCGAGCATGGTAGTGCCCGCTCATCACTAGTTACCAGTACTGAGCACCCGAGCATGGTAGTGCCCGCTCATCACTAGTTACCAGTACTGATCACCCGAGCATGGTAGTGCCCGCTCATCACTAGTTACCAGTACTGAGCACCCGAGCATGGTAGTGCCCGCTCATCACTAGTTACCAGTACTGATCACCCGAGCATGGTAGTGCCCGCTCATCACTAGTTACCAGTACTGAGCACCCGAGCATGGTAGTGCCCGCTCATCACTAGTTACCAGTACTGATCACCCGAGCATGCTAGTGCCCGCTCATCACTAGTTACGAGTATTGAGCACCCGAGCATGGTAGTGCCCGCTCATCACTAGTTACCAGTACTGAGCACCCGAGCATGGTAGTGCCCGCTCATCACTAGTTACCAGTACTGAGCACCCGAGCATGGTAGTGCCCGCTCATCACTAGTTACCAGTACTGAGCACCTGAGCATGGTAGTGCCCGCTCATCACTAGTTACCAGTACTGAGCACCTGAGCATGGTAGTGCCCGCTCATCACTAGTTACCAGTACTGAGCACCCGAGCATGGTAGTGCCCGCTCATCACTAGTTACCAGTACTGAGCACCTGAGCATGGTAGTGCCCGCTCATCACTAGTTACGAGTACAGAGCTCCCGAGCATGGTAGTGCCCGCTCATCACTAGTTACCAGTACTGAGCACCCGAGCATGGTAGTGCCCACTCATCACTAGTTACCAGTACTGAGCACCCGAGCATGGTAAGGCCCGCTCATCACTAGTTACGAGTACAGAGCACCCGAGCATGGTAGTGCCCGCTCATCACTAGTTACCAGTACTGAGCACCCGAGCATGGTAGTGCCCGCTCATCACTAGTTACCAGTACTGAGCACCTGAGCATGGTAGTGCTCGCTCATCACTAGTTACCAGTACTGAGCATCCGAGCATGGTAGTGCCCGCTCATCACTAGTTACCAGTACTGAGCACCCGAGCATGGTAGTGCCCGCTCATCACTAGTTACGAGTACAGAGCACCCAAGCATGGTAGTGCCCGCTCATCACTAGTTACCAGTACTGAACACTGAGCATGGTAGTGCCCGCTCATCACTAGTTACCAGTACTGAGCACCCGAGCATGGTAGTGCCCGCTCATCACTAGTTACCAGTACTGAGCACCCGAGCATGGTAGTGCTCACTCATCACTAGTTACCAGTACTGAGCACCTGAGCATGGTAGTGCCCTCTCATCACTAGTTACGAGTACTGAGCACCTGAGCATGGTAGTGCCCGCTCATCACTAGTTACCAGTACTGATCACCCGAGCATGGTAGTGCCCGTTCATCACTAGTTACCAGTACTGAGCACCTGAGCATGGTAGTGCCCTCTCATCACTAGTTACGAGTACTGAGCACCCGAGCATGGTAGTGCCCACTCATCACTAGTTACCAGTACTGAGCACCCGAGCATGGTAGTGCCCGCTCATCACTAGTTACCAGTACAGAGCACCCGAGCATGGTAGTGCCCACTCATCACTAGTTACGAGTACCGAGCACCCGAGCATGGTAGTGCCCGCTCATCACTAGTTACGAGTACAGAGCACCCGAGCATGGTCGTGCCCGCTCATCACTAGTTACCAGTACTGAGCACCTGAGCATGGTAGTGCCCGCTCATCACTAGTTACCAGTACAGAGCACCTGAGCATGGTCGTGCCCGCTCATCACTAGTTACAAGTACTGAGCACCCGAGCATGGTAGTGCCCGCTCATCACTAGTTACCAGTACAGAGCACCTGAGCATGGTAGTGCTCGCTCATCACTAGTTACCAGTACTGAGCACCCGAGCATGGTAGTGCCCGCTCATCACTAGTTACCAGTACAGAGCACCTGAGCATGGTAGTGCCCACTCATCACATCTTATGGCTGACCCCCCCCCTTCCCCACATTGGCCTGTAGTCAGTATGCAGCTTAGTTACAGACACTATATCTCTGCTTGCTGTCAGTGATTTGCCTGCATTCACAGTATTAGTGATGTCATCGGACTTCTCACCTTTCTCTACTTGGATTTTGAAGGCGTTTCGCTTTCTTCTGCCGTATTCTGAGCTGCAGATAAAAACACAGGTTGTTATATCACGAGAGGATGCTTAAAAGTAGCGAGAAGTGTCACTACAGGGTCCAAACGCTCATCAAGTGCTGGAAGGGTGGAACGGAGGCCCTTCTGGAAAGAATGTTGGACTATTCCAGACAGTGGAAAAAAAAAAGAAAAGAACAAAGGAATGACGTGGAAGGCGTTGTCAGAGGCGTGCGTCCTTCCATTACAGCTCCAGCTAAAATTTACAAAACCATTTTTTTAGGGACCACATCATATTTGAAGTGACAGACAACACCCAAAAGTGACCCCATTGTAGAAACTGCACCCCTCACCCTGCTCAAACCCACATCCAAGAAGCTTATTAACCCTTTAAGTGCTTCAAAGAAACTAAAGCGGTGTGGAAGGAAGAAAAATGAGCATTTTTCATACATAAATGTTTTAGCCCTAAATTTTGCATTTTCACAAGAACAGCAAGAGATAATGAACCATACAATTTGTTGTGTAATTTCTCCTGAGTACGCTGATACCTCATATGTGGTGGAAATCTACTGTTCGGCTGCACCACAGCGCTCGGGAGGGAAGGAGCTCCATTTGATATTTGGAGCACAGATTTTCCTAGAATAGTTTGCGGACTACATCTGCAGAGCCCCCAAGTGCCAGAAGAGAAGAAATCCCCCTCAAGTGACCAAACCTTTGGAAATTAGACCCCGCTGATAATTCATCTACGTGTCTAGTGACAATTTAGTCTCTGGAAAACACCCATGGAGACAAACACAATCAATGTTTCAGAATTAAAAATTGCAAATGAGTCCTTGCTGTGCCCAGTACATTGTAGTGCCCGTACATTGTGCACAGCTCATACTCCTGGAGACCTGCACCTGCATACACTTAAGCGGGGTCTCCTCACTACAACAATGCCAAGCATGTGGACGCTAACTGTGGTTTAGGCACATTGTGGAGCTCAGAAGGGAGGGGGGCATTTGGATTTTGGAGCGCAGATATTGCTGGATTTCTTTTATGAGGGGGGAGCCATAGCGTTATTGCAGAGCCTTTGTGTTACCAGTAACATGGAAGCCCCTACATTTCCGACATCATGATGATGGACCTGAGCGGAGACTTGTATTTTTGGGTTGAGTTGAATGGTATTTGGTGGCGATTTGGTTTATAGAACATTTTGGATGAGATCACATTTATCCTGTGCTCTATGCTGAGCCCTTACATCAGGGTTTCCATCTACATCTCCAAAATTTATGATTCAGGTGAAATGAGGCAGCAGAATTACTAATGAGGCAGCAGAGTTACTCTGGACTCTGTTCGGCCTCTGTTCAGTGGTGACGGTCTTTTCAAAGGTGAACAAAACTGTTGGCGTGTACTTCTAAAAAGATGGACACCGCCGGACCACAGGCCAGACATGAGGTCAAAGTGACTCCCTCCGCCGCATTACAGTGAATTCTCTATTGGGAATTTTGTCTGAATTACACTTTTCAGAGATTTACACATAATCCCCGGTGCAAGCGCTCAGCGTAGAGCACATGATAAATGTGAGCCACGCCGTACTGCAATCTGTGGGAGGCAGAACAAACAAATCAACAGCAGGTGAAGAATTGGCTTTAGTTATTTACTTTTTATGTCGTTCACTATGTGCCTTTTCTGGCTGTGACACCCTGACCTCGGCGATAACCTATACCGAGCTCCCGGACGTGATCGCCATGACCTACGAATATATGTCACCGGTTGGAAACTGTATCCGACCATGAAGTATAGAGATGTCAAATGTCATGAAGGGGTTAATCTGCAGTACCACTCACGACCCAGGGTCAGGGAGGCGCTGTTTCTGCAGAGTTTTGTCTCCTTTAATTGGAGAATCCTGACACCATGACGCCCTCCGCCGTCCAACGAAAACCCCACAGACATTTGTGAAAAGCTTATGTGACCCGGCCACTGTGGATGATGTACGTTACCTGTAAGTTTTCTGCAGGTCAGCAGCCACGGCCGCGATGTCCACGTACCCGCCACATCTGTTACTGCTCAAATACTGCGGAAAACAACAAATATATAAGAAATAGAGTCCTAAGACTCAAAGTCTGATGGGGGCAGGGGATAAATGCTTGTTATTATGCACAGGGTCAAAGCTGCAGGGTAAAGCATGGTGGACAGGGGCAAAGCTGCAGGGTAAAGCATGGTGGACAGGGGCAAAGCTGCAGGGTAAAGCATGGTGGACAGGGGCAAAGCTGCAGGGTAAAGCATGGTGGACAGGGGCAAAGCTGCAGGGTAAAGCATGGTGGACAGGGGCAAAGCTGCAGGGTAAAGCATGGTGGACAGGGGCAAAGCTGCAGGGTAAAGCATGGTGGACAGGGGCAAAGCTGCAGGGTAAAGCATGGTGGACAGGGGCAAAGCTGCAGGGTAAAGCATGGTGGACAGGGGCAAAGCTGCAGGGTAAAGCATGGTGGACAGGGGCAAAGCTGCAGGGTAAAGCATGGTGGACAGGGGCAAAGCTGCAGGGTAAAGCATGGTGGACAGGGGCAAAGCTGCAGGGTAAAGCATGGTGGACAGGGGCAAAGCTGCAGGGTAAAGCATGGTGGACAGGGTCAAAGCTGCAGGGTAAAGCATGGTGGACAGGGTCAAAGCTGCAGGGTAAAGCATGGTGGACAGGGTCAAAGCTGCAGGGTAAAGCATGGTGGACAGGGTCAAAGCTGCAGGGTAAAGCATGGTGGACAGGGTCAAAGCTGCAGGGTAAAGCATGGTGGACAGGGTCAAAGCTGCAGGGTAAAGCATGGTGGACAGGGTCAAAGCTGCAGGGTAAAGCATGGTGGACAGGGTCAAAGCTGCAGGGTAAAGCATGGTGGACAGGGTCAAAGCTGCAGGGTAAAGCATGGTGGACAGGGTCAAAGCTGCAGGGTAAAGCATGGTGGACAGGGTCAAAGCTGCAGGGTAAAGCATGGTGGACAGGGTCAAAGCTGCAGGGTAAAGCATGGTGGACAGGGTCAAAGCTGCAGGGTAAAGCATGGTGGACAGGGGCAAAGCTGCAGCGTAAAGCATGGTGGACAGGGGCAAAGCTGCAGCGTAAAGCATGGTGGACAGGGGCAAAGCTGCAGCGTAAAGCATGGTGGACAGGGGCAAAGCTGCAGCGTAAAGCATGGTGGACAGGGGCAAAGCTGCAGCGTAAAGCATGGTGGACAGGGGCAAAGCTGCAGCGTAAAGCATGGTGGACAGGGGCAAAGCTGCAGCGTAAAGCATGGTGGACAGGGGCAAAGCTGCAGCGTAAAGCATGGTGGACAGGGGCAAAGCTGCAGCGTAAAGCATGGTGGACAGGGGCAAAGCTGCAGCGTAAAGCATGGTGGACAGGGGCAAAGCTGCAGCGTAAAGCATGGTGGACAGGGGCAAAGCTGCAGCGTAAAGCATGGTGGACAGGGGCATGGGTACGGGACTGCAATAGACCAGGTGAGTGCTGCTGAGAGCAGTTCTGCTATTTATATGTGAGGCCGCATGGCACATTTTATAAAAATATTTTAGTGTAGGACTGCTTCAAATGAGATTTGCCGTGACGTGGCGAAGCAGCTCAAGAAATTGCAATTTTTTGCCAAAAATCTCAAAAAAAAAAAAAAAAAAAAAAAAAAAAATTTTATAATGCAGTTTGGAATATTTGATGCCTTAGTGCACATTGGTGCTGGCTCTTTGTTGTTTCTTTGTTGAATTGGTCGGTGGTTGACCTCCACCTTGCTATGCACCCCAATTTGGGATGTATTCCATCTGTATAGATTTTGGCGTTTGGTGACTGTTCACATTGGGTCATCAGGCTTTGTCCACAGGCTATATATATACTTCATGCAGCATTTGCTTGGACCTGTCCCGCCCACAGCCATGACTCAGTCATGGGTACGGGACTGCAATAGACCAGGTGAGTGCTGCTGAGAGCAGTTCTGCTATTTATATGTGAGGCCGCATGGCACATTTTATAAAAATATTTTAGTGTAGGACTGCTTCAAATGAGATTTGCCGTGACGTGGCGAAGCAGCTCAAGAAATTGCAATTTTTTGCCAAAAATCTCAAAAAAAAAAAAAAAAATTTTTATAATGCAGTTTGGAATATTTGATGCCTTAGTGCACATTGGTGCTGGCTCTTTGTTGTTTCTTTGCAGCGTAAAGCATGGTGGACAGGGGCAAAGCTGCAGCGTAAAGCATGGTGGACAGGGGCAAAGCTGCAGTGTAAAGCATGGTGGACAGAATGACAAAGCCGTGAAAAGCTTCCCATGCATCACCAGCCACTCATAACATCCCCTTGTGCATGAGACGTGGAAACGTTCATCAGGGAATCAACTCTATAGGGCAGGACAGTCTGAGGGGGCCACTACCTGTGACAGCCGGTGCTTCAGCCTCCGGTCTATTCCCGGAGACACGTGACGGATCTTCATCATCGCGGCGGCCCCGGTGCACAGCTCTAACACACGTGGGGGCCTCACACGCAGCTGTCCGCGGCATTGCCTGCCTCATCCGCTGCCTATCAGATAGAGTGTTTTCACATAGGTGTCCAGACCATTGCCTGTCCAATTATCCGCGTATAAACCCACATTTTTCGTTGTCACGTCACAGGTATATCAGTTTTGAAGCCACATTTTCCTGAAGGAAATTAGAGAAAAATAGTAGGACTACAGCTCTGTGAATGACGTCATCATGCGGGGTCCTGTTTCACAGCCACAAATTACGGAGCAGGGTGATGACGTCAAATCACGTGATAGAGAGTGACCACGTGATAGTTAATTCGCCAATTGCCTTCTGGGATTTGTAGTTTTTAGCACTAAAATGATTTGTAAATTAGATTTTTTTTCTTTGTGTTATGATTTTCTATGGGAAGAATGTCTGGGGAGGATTCAGTGGTTAGAGGCGGCTGTGGCTGAGATGTGACTAGATCTTAGTCAG
Organism: Anomaloglossus baeobatrachus; assembly: GCF_048569485.1. NCBI lineage: Eukaryota > Metazoa > Chordata > Amphibia > Anura > Aromobatidae > Anomaloglossus > Anomaloglossus baeobatrachus. The sequence goes on from NC_134355.1 coordinate 26,731,538, forward strand.
TTACATAGGTTGAAAAAAGACCTGGGTCCATCTAGTTCACCCTTCCTCCACCAATTATACATCTTGTCACTTAATCATTTATAACCCACACTGCTGTGCACTGAGGAAATCATCCAGCCCTGATATAAAAGCTGTTATAGTGTCTGCCATTACTACCTCTTGTGGTAGGGCATTCCACAGTCTGACCGCTCTAACTGTAAAGAACCCTTTCCTATTTAGCTGTCGGAATCGCTTTTCTTCCACTCGCAGTGAGTGCCCCCTGGTCCTTAGTACTGTCTTTGGAAGAAATAAGTCATGTGCCAGTCCTTTATATTGACCACACATGTATTTATACATATAAATGAGATCTCTGAGACGTCTTTTTTCAAACTAAACATATGTGTAGAGTTACTGCAGGGCAATCTCTGCCTGACCGGCGGACGGATTTGTGCTCTGGATTTCCGCCCCTCAATCTGCATCATTTCCTCTGTGGTTGATCATGTTACGTTTTTCCTCCTCGTTTTACTATTTCCATCAAAGTGAATGAGATTTCTGCCGCCTCCTGCAGGCGCTGATTATTGTTTTCTTTCCTTGCACATTTGATTTTCACCCATTTAATGAATAGGGAAAAACTCACTAAAAACTCGACAAACAAGAGAATATTTAACGCAGCGTTTTTCCTCCCACAGACAGTTTTGTGATGCAGAAATGTCTGCTGCAAATACTTAATTCACCAGTTCCCGATGGTGACAAAAGCCATAGCAGCGAGCGTTTACCTCCATGAAGCACGATGGTTCATTCACCAGACCTTTGTCCAGTGGTTCTGTAGGAGCCCAATGGGGATAAGGGCAGGACAAGCAGAAATAGCTGAGCAATATCATTGGAGGAGGCGCGGTGTAAGGCTATGTGCGCACGTTGCGTAAATACATGCAGTTACGCTGCGCTTTGTAGCGCAGCGTAACTGCATGCGTCCTGCGTCCCCTGCACAGTCTATGGAGATTGTGCAGGGGCCGTGCGCACGTGGCGTTTAAGAGCGCAGCGCTTCGGCTACTGCCGAAGCGCTGCGCAAAAAGAAGTGACATGTCACTTCTTTCCTGCGCTTTGCCGGCAGCTCCTGCTCTGTCTATGGGAGGAGCTGCAGGCAGAGCGCATGGAATCGGCTTTTTTTTTTTTTCACTACGGACATTTCTGCAGCGATTTAAAGAGCACTTGTGCTCTTCAGATCGCTGCAGAAATTTCTGCAGTGAAGTACGCAACGTGCGCACATAGCCTAAGGGACGGAAACACGGGTCTGCGGAGATCTACTCTGGGCTCAGCATTAAGTTCTCTGCGATCTGCATTTATTTAGGGATCCATCTTGGTTCTGCATTTACTTTGGAATGTGTTTCAGATTTTTGGTTTCCGAATTCATTTAAGGGTCTATTTTAGGGCTGGGATTTATTTAGGGATCTACTCTAGGGTTGGAATGTATTTAAGGATCCTCTCAAGGTATTGCATTTATTTAAGGATCTATTCTGGGGTCAGTGTTTATTTAGGGATCTACTCCAGGGTCTGCATTTATTTTGGGTTCTACTCTGGGTTGGAATTTATTTAGGGATCTACTTTGGGGTTGGCATTTACTTAGGGGTCTTGGATCTGCATTTATTTAGGAATCTAATCTGAGTTCTGCATTTATTTAGGGATCTTCTCTCGGTTTTGATTTTATTTAAGGATCTACTCTGGGATCTCCATTTATTTAGCAATCTACTCTGGGGTCAACATTTATTTAGGGATCTACCCTGGGGGTGGTTTTTATTTAGGGATATTCTCTGGGGTCTGAATTCATTTATGGATCTACTCTGGGTTCTGCATTTATTTAGCAATCTACCCTGGGGTCGACATTTATTTTGGGATCTACCGTGGGGTCAGCGTTTATTTAGGGATTTTCTCTGGGGTCTGAATTCATTTATGGATCTAATCTGGGTTCTGCATTTATTTAAGGATCTACTCTGGGGTCGACATTTCTTTAGGGATCTACCGTGGGGTCAGCGTTTATTTAGGGATCTTCTCTGGGGTCTGAATTCATTTATGGATCTAATCTGGGTTCTGCATTTTTTTTTAAGGATCTACTCTGGGGTAGGCATTTACTTAGAGGTCTGGGATCTGCATTCATTTAGGGATCTACTCTGTGATGTGGAATTACTTAGGGGTATGAACTGATTTATAGGCAGATGTGTGACACTTGTTCCCAAGCGCTGCGGAATATGTTGACGCTATAGAAATAAAACTTATTATTATTATTATTCCCAACAGTAATTTTCCCTTTTGAAAAAATAATGAATTCATAGATTATATTTTGTTTTCAGGAGCTCCCCAGTGCTGAGAAGGCGGAGAGACCCTGACCTATGTTCTCAGATGTTGGGCCATCCATGACGCACAGTGACAGACGCTATTTTCACTGAAGTGATTTTCCGCTGCACGGCCTCTCTGTGGATGCAGCCATCTTCGGAGAAGCACAGCTCGAGCCGGAGGAGGCATTTTTCTTCTATGGAAGCTGCATATACAGTATGTGTCTGCAGTGAGCTCCCTCTAGTGGTGGCTACATGTAGCTGCAATACAGGAATGTGTGTAGTCAGCCCCAACAATTCGGGAACCTGGGAAAGTGCTGGGGCCATATTGAATGTGGAGGGTCCACTATACCCAGATTTCATCATATGACATCCGTCACATTCATATGTATGTACAATGGATGTGTGCACTCTGCGCCCGCAAGGAGGTTTCCCTCCTGAGCACAATTGGCCAATAGCAACCAATGAGAAGGTAGTTGAAACTTGTTGCCTATAGCAACCAACGATAGCAACCAGTGAAAACCTTCCTTTCATTTTCAGAAGCCTTTTGAGAAAATGTTCGCAGCCTCCTGATTGGACAACTCTTCTGCTCTTCCTTTGCTTCAGTTCTGATACACCTCTACACATCAGCCCACACTGTTGTCTTCCTCATCCATACAATCCCCCTAATGACTTTATTTATTATTTTTAGGCTACCATAACATTGAAGTCACGTGATAATGGCGTCATCAATGTCGACGCAAACTGTTCCCACACGGCTTCTGTAGCGCACCGTATCACGTGACGGCATTCTCGCATGGGGTTGTGTGAAGGAACTCAATCTCCCGGCGTGCCCCGCGGCGAGCTAGGTCACGTGTGCTGATGAGGGCGCGGCGGATTGGTGATTCGTACGGAGTGTTGGCGGCGGCAGGATGGAGGCCGCGCTCTTCATCTTCTCCCTCATTGATTGCTGCGCCCTCATCTTCCTCGCCGTCTACTTTGTATCCTTTATCTGTTGTTTGCGGCCATGTTCTCCTAGGGGCTGAGGGAAGGTGAATTCTGGCAGTGAGGTGGTCACAGGAGATCGCAGGGGCTCTGCTGGGGGTTGCCATTCTCTATCAGTTATGTGTCTGCCGACCTTAAAGGGGATGTCGAGACCCATGTGAATATTGGGTAAATGGTGTTTCTGGGTTCTTGGCTAATACAGAGGTAACTGTGACCCATCTCCACAATCTTCAGACTTCTGCTGAGGAGCTCCAGACAAGTGCATTGTAAGGAACCCACACACTACAGAGATCTACAGCCATTACTGACTGCAGGGGGCGACGGGGCAACCTGACTGTACGGAGCCACTGATAGGGAGGGAGGTTAGACACCGGGGGGCCAATGAGGCCGGAGGTTAGACGCTGGGGGGGACGGAGGTTAGACACTGGGGGGCCGAGGGGGCCGGAGGTTAGACGCTGGGGGGGCCGAGGAGGCCGGAGGTTAGACGCTGTGGGGGCCGAGGAGGCCGGAGGTTAGACGCTGGGGGGGCCGAGGAGGCCGGAGGTTAGACGCTGGGGGGGCCGAGGAGGCCGGAGGTTAGACGCTGGGGGGGCCGAGGAGGCCGGAGGTTAGACGCTGGGGGGGCCGAGGAGGCCGGAGGTTAGACGCTGGGGGGGCCGAGGAGGCCGGAGGTTAGACGCTGGGGGGGCCGAGGAGGCCGGAGGTTAGACGCTGGGGGGGCCGAGGAGGCCGGAGGTTAGACGCTGGGGGGGCCGAGGAGGCCGGAGGTTAGACGCTGGGGGGGACCGACGGGGCCAGAGGAAAAGTGAACATATTGGTACAAGCATTAAAAAAAAAAATCCATAACCAGCACAGCAAGTCCGGTCCGGTGTGTCAGTGTGAGGGTCTCAGGCTCTGTGCACACGTTGCTTTTTTCATGCGTTTTTCCTTGCGGATTTTAATCCATACTTCAAGGAAAAATGCATGCCAGCAAGGTCTGTGAGATTCCTAACCTGCTGTGCACACGTTGCTTCTTTTTTCTGCAAGGAGAAAAGAAGCATGTCAATTCTTTGTGTTTTTTCCTGCAGATATAATACACTGCAGTGGATAATATCGCTCAGGGCTGCAACTCGCAGCACTGACTTCACCTCACACACCATGCATCCAGCATGGTCTGTGTGGTGATCCATAGCTCCGCAACCCAGGGTTGTCATGGTGATGACCCAGGGTTGCCGTAGCAGTGATTGGGTCCGTGTGATCGCATTACAGGGACCTGATCGCTAGGGAGATGTACGTGCACCTCTCCCTGCCTCCTGAATGGTGCAGTCTCACTGATCGCGGCGTCCAGGAGGCTAAACTACCGGAAGAGGCTCAGGCACCGATCCGCGCAGTGAGAGCCAGGGCCTCAGCTGTAACATCAGCCGGAGACCTGGCGGAGGTCGCAGGAACCCCGTCAATCGCCATGAAAAAAATGCGATAAAAAAGAAATGTTTGTTTCAGCAGCGGTTTTCCTGCCAAAAATGCTTTATGTGCAGAAAATCTGCACACAAACAAGCAACATGACACACAGCCCCTCTAAAAATCCGATAGAAATTGAAACACCCCACAAATTGTTTCTTGAAATAGCAATGTTTGGTATATCCCCGCGCACTGTCCTCGGCTCACAGCCGGTATATCCCCGCGCACTGTCCTCGGCTCACAGCCGGTATATCCCCGCGCACTGTCCTCGGCTCACAGCCGGTATATCCCCGCACTGTCCTCGGCTCACAGCCGGTATATCCCCGCACTGTCCTCCGCTCACAGCCGGTATATCCCCACACTGTCCTCCGCTCACAGCCGGTATATCCCCGCGCACTGTCCTCCGCTCACAGCCGGTATATCCCCGCGCACTGTCCTCCGCTCACAGCCGGTATATCCCCGCGCACTGTCCTCCGCTCACAGCCGGTATATCCCCGCGCACTGTCCTCCGCTCACAGCCGGTATATCCCCGCGCACTGTCCTCCGCTCACAGCCGGTATATCCCCGCGCACTGTCCTCCGCTCACAGCCGGTATATCCCCGCGCACTGTCCTCCGCTCACAGCCGGTATATCCCCGCGCACTGTCCTCCGCTCACAGCCGGTATATCCCCACACACTGTCCTCCGCTCACAGCCGGTATATCCCCGCGCACTGTCCTCCGCTCACAGCCGGTATATCCCCCCACACACTGTCCTCCGCTCACAGCCGGTATATCCCCGCGCACTGTCCTCCGCTCACAGCCGGTATATCCCCGCGCACTGTCCTCCGCTCACAGCCGGTATATCCCCGCACTGTCCTCCGCTCACAGCCGGTATATCCCCGCGCACTGTCCTCCGCTCACAGCCGGTATATCCCCGCGCACTGTCCTCCGCTCACAGCCGGTATATCCCCGCGCACTGTCCTCCGCTCACAGCCGGTATATCCCCACACACTGTCCTCCGCTCACAGCCGGTATATCCCCACACACTGTCCTCCGCTCACAGCCGGTATATCCCCGCGCACTGTCCTCCGCTCACAGCCGGTATATCCCCCCACACACTGTCCTCCGCTCACAGCCGGTATATCCCCGCGCACTGTCCTCCGCTCACAGCCGGTATATCCCCGCGCACTGTCCTCCGCTCACAGCCGGTATATCCCCGCACTGTCCTCCGCTCACAGCCGGTATATCCCCGCGCACTGTCCTCCGCTCACAGCCGGTATATCCCCGCACTGTCCTCCGCTCACAGCCGGTATATCCCCGCACACTGTCCTCCGCTCACAGCCGGTATATCCCCGCACTGTCCTCCGCTCACAGCCGGTATATCCCCGCGCACTGTCCTCCGCTCACAGCCGGTATATCCCCGCACTGTCCTCCGCTCACAGCCGGTATATCCCCGCACTGTCCTCCGCTCACAGCCGGTATATCCCCGCACTGTCCTCCGCTCACAGCCGGTATATCCCCGCACACTGTCCTCCGCTCACAGCCGGTATATCCCCGCACACTGTCCTCCGCTCACAGCCGGTATATCCCCGCGCACTGTCCTCCGTTCACAGCCGGTATATCCCCGCGCACTGTCCTCCGCTCACAGCCGGTATATCCCCGCGCACTGTCCTCCGCTCACAGCCGGTATATCCCCGCGCACTGTCCTCCGCTCACAGCCGGTATATCCCCGCGCACTGTCCTCCGCTCCAGCAGTTTTCTCATTGCTGCAGTGATTCCTGAGCCCAGAGAGGAGTGTTGTGACTTGTTGGGGTGTGCACATTTCTCAGGGTGATTTCCGCTGTACAGTGTTATACATGTCGGTGCAGTGAGGCCGTCCTGACACCGCCACGTCTTGCACAATTCACCGTCTGCACTTTGTACATATCAGCCACATAATATCATCCTTATCACTGGCTCCAGATAATTACCCTGTCTGACTTAGAATGTGACTACATAAACGCCCGCTCCTGCTGCTCCAAGCTCAATAAGGTGGTGGCTTTATTATTTATTTTCCATTGTCTTATTACAATATCGTCTCTCCAGCAGAATAGTGAGTGCAGCTCTGGAGTATAATACAGGATGTAGCTCAGGATATGTAATGTATGTACACAGTGACTGCACCAGCAGAATAGTGAGTGCAGCTCTGGAGTATAATACAGGAGGTAACTCAGGATCAGTAATGTAATGTATGTACACAGTGACTGCACCAGCAGAATAGTGAGTGCAGCTCTGGAGTATAATACAGGAGGTAACTTAGGATCAGTACAGGATAAATAATGTAATGTATGTACACAGTGACTGCACCAGCAGGATAGTGAGTGCAGCTCTGAAGTATAATACAGGAGGTAACTCTGGATCTGTAATGTATGTACACAGTGACTCCACCAGCAGAATAGTGAGTGCAGCTCTGGAGTATAATACAGGAGGTAACTCTGGATCTGTAATGTATGTACACAGTGACTCCACCATCAGAATAGTGAGTGCAGCTCTGGAGTATAATACAGGAGGTAACTCAGGATCAGTACAGGGTCAGTAATGTAATGTATGTACACAGTGACTGCACCAGCAGAATAGTGAGTGCAGCTCTGGAGTATAATACAGGATGTAGCTCAGGATATGTAATGTATGTACACAGTGACTGCACCAGCAGAATAGTGAGTGCAGCTCTGGAGTATAATACAGGATGTAACTCAGGATCACTAATATGTATACACAGTGACTGCACCAGCAGAATAGTGAGTGCAGCTCTGGAGTATAATAGTATAATACAGGATGTAGCTCAGGATATGTAATGTATGTACACAGTGACTCCACCAGCAGAATAGTGAGTGCAGCTCTGGAGTATAATACAGGATGTAGCTCAGGATATGTAATGTATGTACACAGTGACTCCACCAGCAGAATAGTGAGTGCAGCTCTGGAGTATAATACAGGAGGTAACTCAGGATCAGTAATGTAATTTATGTACACAGTGACTGCACCAGCAGAATAGTGAGAGCAGCTCTGGAGTATAATACAGGCTGTAACTCAGGATCAGTAATGTAATGTATGTACACAGTGACTGCACCAGCAGAATAGTGAGTGCAGCTCTGGAGTATAATACAGGAGGTAACTCAGGATCAGTAATGTATGTACACAGTGACTGCACCAGCAGAATAGTGAGTGCAGCTCTGGAGTATAATACAGGATGTAACTCAGGATCACTAATATGTATACACAGTGACTGCACCAGCAGAATAGTGAGTGCAGCTCTGGAGTATAATAGTATAATACAGGATGTAGCTCAGGATATGTAATGTATGTACACAGTGACTCCACCAGCAGAATAGTGAGTGCAGCTCTGGAGTATAATACAGGATGTAGCTCAGGATATGTAATGTATGTACACAGTGACTCCACCAGCAGAATAGTGAGTGCAGCTCTGGAGTATAATACAGGAGGTAACTCAGGATCAGTAATGTAATTTATGTACACAGTGACTGCACCAGCAGAATAGTGAGTGCAGCTCTGGAGTATAATACAGGCTGTAACTCAGGATCAGTAATGTAATGTATGTACACAGTGACTGCACCAGCAGAATAGTGAGTGCAGCTCTGGAGTATAATACAGGAGGTAACTCAGGATCAGTAATGTATGTACACAGTGACTGCACCAGCAGAATAGTGAGTGCAGCTCTGGAGTATAATACAGGAGGTAACTCAGGATCAGTATTTATGCACTGTGATTTTGTGCCCATTTCTAGCCCATTCAGGGGTTTAATAACTTGAAGTGACCACATTATGTTTCGATCATGAAACCCATTACAACAATAGAGGAATAAAATAGAAATTTTAGTGGAAAATGTTTCGATTTACAAATGTACTAGATAAAATAAAGTATTTTAGTGAAAGTGAAATTCCTGTGGAATAAGTGAGCGTCGCGCCATGTTGGTTATGACTGATGTAGGGTCCGTGGCTGCTGCACTGACAGTGTCTTCTTATTGCCCCTCGCGCTGTGTCTCCGGCAGTGGGTGGTCCCGGAGCTGGTGGGTCACACTCTGGTGTCGGTATTAATGCTCGTGTCCTTGCACTGGTTCATCTTCCTGCTGAATTTGCCTGTGGCCGTGTGGAACATCTATCGGTGAGTGCGCCCGCTCTGCAGTGATAGATTGGACATTTAATATGTTGTTTCTACAACAAAAAAAAAGTTATACCCCAACTTTTTTTTGTTTTTTTTTTTATTAATACAGGTTCATTATGGTGCCAAGTGGAAATTTGGGGGTCTTTGATCCAACAGAAATCCACAACCGGGGACAACTAAAGTCTCACATGAAAGAGGCCATGATCAAGCTAGGATTCCATCTACTGTGCTTCTTCATTTACCTGTACAGGTGAGTGCTCCGTGCTCCTGGGAGGTTTCTGGTCACTGTATCCAGACATTATGGGGTAACGTTCCTCTGACATCGAAACCTGTCCCCCATACAACTGGGTCGCTCCACCAGCTCTTTAACCTTTTAAAGGCGGTGTCCACCTTTTGGGGCAATTGCCTCTTACACATTTTGCAGATTGCTTTCTATAGATTCTCTGTTGCCAGATGTAAAATGAGTAAACTGAGAATATATCAGTGAGTTAATAACTCTTTCTTTGTCGCTCCATTGGGAGACCCAGACAATTGGGTGTATAGCTATTGCCTCTGGAGGCCACACAAAGTATTACACTTAAAAGTGTAAGGCCCCTCCCCTTCTGGCTATACACCCCCAGTGGGATCACTGGCTCACCAGTTTTGTGCTTTGTGCGAAGGAGGCAACACATCCACGCATAGCTCCACTTTTTAGTCAGCAGCAGCTGCTGACTATGTCGGATGGAAGAAAAGAGGACACATATAGTGTCCCCAGCATGCTCCCTTCTCACCCCACTGTATGTCGGAGGTGTTTGTAAGGTTGAGGTACCCATTGCGGGTACGGCGGCAGGAGCCCACATGCTGATTCCTTCCCCATCCCTTTTTACAGGGCTCTGGGTGAAGTGGGATTTACCGGTCTCCAGGCACTGAGACCGTGCTCCATCTACAGCCCCTGGAGAAGATGCTGGATGGAGCGGAGTACATCAGGGACATGGCCCTGCTTCCTCAAGGTACTCTGTGTCCCCGTGCATTTGGCGCTCACACCGCAGCATGCTGGGTGTTGTAGTGCGCCGGGGGACATCAGCGCTGCGGCGCCTGTGCCATGGCCTCATTCAGCTTTGCTGAAGCAGGCTCACTTATGGGAATTGGTCGCGCCGGCCGCTGGGACTGCGGCGCGGCTGGCACTTGTAGTGCGCCGGGGACTTCAGCACGGCCTGCGCTTTTACGGCGGCCGCGCTGATAACTAGAGTCCCCGGCTTTTGCGGCCTGCTTCCGTTCGTTCCCGCCCCCAGACCTGCCAGTCAGGAGAGGGGCGGGACGCTGGCCACTTCCAGGAATCGGTCGCGCCGGCCGCTGGCAGCGGCGCGGCTGGCACTTGTGGTGCGCCGGGGACTTCAGCGCGGCCCGCGCTTTTACGGCGGCCGCGCTGATAACTAGAGTCCCCGGCTTTTGCGGCCTGCTTCCGTTCGTTCCCGCCCCCAGACCTGCCAGTCAGGAGAGGGGCGGGACGCTGGCCACTTCTATGAATCGGTCGCGCCGGCCGCTGGAACTGCGGCGCGGCTGGCACTTGTGGTGCGCCGGGGACTTCAGCGCGGCCCGCGCTTTTACGGCGGCCGCGCTGTTAACTCGAGTCCCCGGCTTCTGGGCCTAGTCTCCCTTCGTTACCGCCCACAGCCCTGACAGTCAGGGTAGGGGCGTGACGCTGCATAGAGCAGCGCTGAGAGCTGGAGTATGTTTTGCATACTCCACCCCTCTCACTGTGTGCACTGTGAATCCGGATTCCCGCACTTTCCAGGCACGCCCACGGCTTCCTTCTCTACAAGGACACCGGCAGCCATTAGTGTCAGTTTCTGTACGATACAGAGACAAGTGTGGAAGACCCTGGCATTCTGATAGTCACACAATCGCTGTAACATGCGTTAAGCAGCACCTGTGGTGCTAACCCCACTAGTGCAGAAGTGCACTTATAGATATGCTTGTACTATATACATTGCACTGTTTGGTCGCACGTTGTATATACCCTCCTGGATTATGCGGAGGAGTTATCAGCATATTCTCTGTGTAAAACAAAGGTGCAGAACCACATGTTTTTCTATACAGCTGGTACAGCATGTACGGCTATACGGCCGGCAGGTACATAGACTCCCATTGTATGCACTAATGGCCAGGGGATGAGGACGGTGTCTGCAGTATTTACTGACAGTTTTTCTGAGACTATGGCTATGATACTAGAAGCCTAGCAGTCCGGACATGTCTCTCACAATATGGGCACTGTTGAATCATTGATCCATGGCCCCCCTCAGTGTGAATAACTAACAGCTCCGGGAATGTCACACGCATCCCAGAGTCACGGCTCTGCACGGACGTCAGTCCCAGACAGCCTAAGTGGGCTCGCTATGAGCGGCCTCGGTTTCATCAGGGTCCTAACAGAAGGACTCGCTGTGTAATGAGGCGGAAGTAGCGGCTCAGGATTCTGATCCTGAGACCGCTCTCAATCTGGATACACCTGCTCGTGACGCCATAGTAAATAATCTTATAGCGTCCATCTATAGAATGTGGGTTATTTCTCACAGCTCCTCCAGTGGAGGAGTCAGCTTCACGTATTTTTCTGGACCACTCTGCCTTCAGAGAGGCAGTCCAGGAACACCACGCTTATCCAGATATGCGCTTCTCCAAACGGCTTAGGATACACGTTATCCCTGTCCCCTGACTTGGTCAAGGACTGGACCCAATGTCCCGAGCGGCATCCTCCAATCTCCAGGCTTGTAGCTAGATCCATAGTTGCAGTGGGAGATGGAACTGCAAACTCAAAGATGCCACTGACAGACAGATGGATCTCTGGTCGAAAGCCATCTATGAGGCTGTCGGCGCACCGTTGGCTCCGGCATTCTCTCCCTTGGGGCACTCCAAGCTATTTCAGCTTGTCTTACACAGATTGACACGGTTACACGTACATCTGTGCCGCAGGTGGCATCCTTAACCTCTCAAATGTCTGCATTTGTTTCTTACGCGAGACCGACTGTTTGGTGAGCGTTGGATGTAACCATCAAACAGTCCAGGGGTAAGGATTCATCCTTTCCTCAGCCCGGACACAACAAACCCCAACAGAGCAAGAGGCAGTCGGGGTTTTCGGCCTTTTCGAGGCTAGGGCAGGTCCCATTTTTCCTCGTCCAATGTGGACTCAAAAGGATCAGAGGAGCTAAGATTCTTAGCGGGCTCAGTCTCGCCCAAAAAAGCGACAGTCTGAAAACCCGCTTCCAAGGCGGCTTCCTCATGACTTGCGGCCTCGGTCGGTAGCAGGCTCTCCCGCCTTGGCGATATTTAGCTGCCATAGGTCAATGACCATTGAGTGTGAGACATTCTGTCTCACGGGTACAGGATAGAGCTCACTTCTCGTCCTCCAACTCGATTCTTCAGAATTTCTCCACCTCCCGGCCGGGCCGCTGCTCTTCTGCAAACAGGGTGCACTCTATAGGCAGAAAGAGTGATGACCCCCGTTCCTCTTCAGGAACAAGGTCACGGTTTTTACCCCAAATTCTTGGCGGTACCTATAACAACGGGCCGTTCCGTCCCGTTCTGGATCTAAGAAGGCTCAGCAAGCTCGTGGACACCAGGCGGTTCCGGATGGAATCCCTCCGCCATGTCATCGCCTCAAGGTCCCAAGGATATTTCCTAGCATCATTAGGCATCAAGGATGCTTATCCACACGTGCCGATTGATCCAGAGCACTAGCGTTTCTACGCTTCGTTATAGGAGACGAACACCCTCTGTTCGTAGCTCTACCTTCCGGCTAGCGACAGTCCAACTGGTCTTCGCCAAGGTCAGGGCAGCAGTAGTCACAGTCCTGCACTCTCAGGGTCACTCTGTGGTCCCGTATTTAGACGATCTACTTGTCAAGGCACTCTCTTAGGAAACATGCCAACACTGCCCGAACGTTGCGCTGGAGACTCTCTAGAGTTTTGGGTGGATCATCAACTTTTTAAAGTCAGATCCGACCCCGACCCTATCGATAACATATCTAGGCATAGAGTTTCTTACTCTCTCAGCGATAGTGAAGCTGCCGCTAGACAAACAGCATTCACTACGGGCTGCAAGCTCTTCTTTAAGAACCAGTCGCACACATTGAGACGCCTCATGCACTTCCTACGTAAGATGGTAGCAATGGAGGCAGTTCCTTTCGCGCAGTTTTACTGCGTCCACTACAATGGGACATTCTCCGCCAATGGGACGAGGAGTCGACGTCCCTCAACAGAGTCGTCGTTCTTTCTCAGGCGGCCAAGGAATCTCTACGGTGGTGGCTTCTTCTCACCTCTTGGTCAAAAAGAAGGTCCTTCCTATCCCCGTCCTGGGCGATAGTTACGACAGACGCGAGTCTATCAGGGTGGGGAGCAGTTTTTCTCCACTACAGCGCTCAGGGTACGTGGACTCAGCAAGAGTCCACTCTTCAGATCAATGTTCTTGAACACAGAGCAGTGTATCTTGCCCTACAATCCTTCCAACAGCGGCTGGAAAGCAAGCATATCCGACTTCAGTCGGACAGCTCCACAGCGGTGGCATACATCAACCACCAAGGAAGAACGCGCAACCGGCAAGCCTTCCAGGAAGTCCGGCAGGTTCTGATGTGGGTGGAAGACACGGCATCCACCATATCCACAATTCACATCCCAAGTGTGGAAACTAGGAAGCTGACTTCCTAAGTCGCTGAGGTGTGGCCGAAAGAGTATGGTCTCCTCACCCGGACGGGTTTCAGGAGATCTGGCGCCGCTGACAGAGGCCGGACGTCGATCTAATGGCGTCACGGCACAACAACAATGTGCCAGCTTCATGGCACGGTTTCACAATCATCGAGCTCTGGCGGCAAACGCCTTAGTTCAGCATTGGTCGCAGTTCCAGCTACCTTAGGTGCCACCTCTGGCATTGTTGCCCAGAGTACTGCGCTAGATCAAGACCGCCTGCGGCCGCGCCATCCTCGTCACTACAAATTGGCCGAGGATGTTGTGGCACTCGGTTCTGTGGTGCCTCACGGTAGGCTAACCGGGGGCACTACCAGACCAATCAGACTGGCTGTCTCAAGGGCCATTCTTCCATTTGAATCTACGGCCCTCAACCGGATGGTGTGGCATTGAGTCCTGGAACCTAGTGTCGTCAGGATTACCTCAGGACGTGGTTGCCACCATGAGACAGGCTAGCATACCAACGTCCGCCAAGATTGACCACAGGACGTGGAAGATGTTCTTATCTCGGTGCTCGGCGCAGGGTGTTTCTCCCTGGCCGGTTGCATCGTCTATGTTTCCTTCCTTCCTGCAATCTAGGTAGGAAAATGGGTTGTCGCTCAGTTCCCTTTAGGGACAAGTCTCAGCGCTATCTGTATTTTTTCAGAAACGACGACTTCCTCAGGTACGCACGTTCCTACGGGGAGTTTGTCTTCTCAGCACTCCGTACAAGCGGCCGTTAGAGCCCTGAGATCTGAACAAGGTTCTAATTGCTCTCCAGATGCCGCCTTTCGAGCCTTTGAAGGATGTCTCCCTTCCCGTTTTTCACGGGAAGTGGCCTTCTAGTAACGGTCTCGTCTCTTAGGAGAGTTTCCGAGCTAGCAACGCTCTCATACAAACTCCCTTCCTGGTCCTTCACCAGGACAGGGTAGTTCTGCGTCCGGTTCCGGAATTTCTCCCTAAGGTGGTATCCCATTTTCATATCAATCAGGATATCACCTCACCTTCTTTGTGTCCTCGTCCAGTCCATCAATTTCAGAAAGATTTGCATCTGTTGGTTCTGGTGAGAGCACTCAGGTTCTACTTCCCGCATGGCGCTCCTGCGCCACCCGGATGCACTCTTTGTCCTTGTCGCTGGTCGGCGTAAACAGTCGCAAGCTTCCAGATCCACCCTTGCTCGGGGGCTCGAGGAACCAATTCTTGAAACCTACAGTTCTACTGGGCTTCTGGTTCTCTCAAGGCCGAAGGCCCATTCTACCAGAGCCGTGGGTGCATCCTGGGCATTACGGCACCAGGCTACGGCTCAGCAGGTGTGTCAGGCACCCACCTGGTCGAGTCTACTTACTTTTACCAAGCATTATCAGATGCATACCTACGCTTCGGCAGACGCCAGCCTAGGTAGATAAGTCATTCAGGCGGCGGTTGGCCACCTGTAGGAGAGGGCCGTTTGACGGCCCTATCATGAGGTATTCTTTTACCCACCCAGGGATTGCTTTTGGACATCCCAATTGTCTGGGTCTCCCAATGGAGCGACAAAGAAGAAGGGAATTTTGTTTACTTACCGTAAATTCCTTTTCTTCTAGCTCCAATTGGGAGACCCAGCACCCGCCCTGTTTTCTCGGGGTTTTTCTGTTTTTTCGGGTACACATGTTGTTCATGTGGTATGGTTCAGTTCTCCGATGTTTCCTCGGATTGAATTGGTCTTTAAACCAGTTATTGGCTTTCCTCCTTCTTGCTTTGGCACTAAAACTGGTGAGCCAGTGATCCCACTGGGGGTGTATAGCCAGAAGGGGAGGGGCCTTACACTTTTAAGTGTAATACTTTGTGTGGCCTCCAGAGGCAATAGCTATACACCCAATTGTCTGGGTCTCCCAATTGGAGCTAGAAGAAAAGGAATTTACGGTAAGTAAACAAAATTCCCTTCTTTACTTATATATTTTACTCAGATCCTGTCAGCTGATTTATGACCACATCAAAGTTTAATCTGGCAGGATTAAAAAAAAAAAAGCCTGGGCGGCACGGTGGCTCAGTGGTTAGCACTGCAGTCTTGTGGTGGCTCAGTGGTTAGCACTGCAGTCTTGCAGCGCTGGGGTCCTGGGTTCAAATCCCACCAAGGACACTATCTGCAAGGAGTTTGTGTGTTCTCCCCGTGTTTGCGTGGGTTTCCTCCGGGTACTCCGGTTTCCTCCCACACTCCAAAGACATTACTGATAGGGACTCTAGATTGTGAGCCCCAATGGGGACAGTATTGCCAATGTATGTAAAGCGCTCTGGAATTAATAGCGCTATATAAATTAATAAAATTAATTATTATTATTATTATTATTAAAAGGCAAACTGCAAAATTTGTAATGAAACCCAATTGTAAAAATGATTTTTAGCCCCAAAATACATTTAAGTAAAAAAAAAATGAATACATATGTTGTTTGTGTATACAGCAGGTGAAATATATATTGAAACTGTCGCTAATTTTCTAAGTGAATATATTTCTAAAGGTGCTATTGACATGAATTTCTCACCAGATGTCGGTAACAACCCATCCAATCCACACAGGCAAAGAAATCAAACCAGAGAGGTCTATACATTTTGTAATGTGTAATAATGAGAAATGACACAGGGAAAAAGTATTGAACATGTTACTATTCTTTGTATAAAAGCCTTTGTTGGTGATGAAGCTTCCAGACGCCTCCTGTATGGAGACACTAGTCGCCTGCATTGCTCAGGTGGATTTTGGCCCATTCTATCACACAAACACTCATCACATCCTGCAGGTCCGAGGCTCCTTCTATGAACTCTGAGATTTAGTTCCTTCCATACATTTCTCTATGGCTTCGTTGGGGGACACAGGAGACCATAAGTGTAGGCTGCTAGGCAAACAAAACTTAACTTCCTTCCCACTGACAGACACGGAGATTATCAATTTTAGCTTGGTGTCAGTAGGAGGCAGACATGGGGCTGCACTCATTCCGGTTTCTACCCTTAAATTTGTTGTGTTTTTATTAATGATTTCTAGTGATGGGTGAATGTGCTCACCATTGCTCAATACTCATAGAATCATAGAATGGTGGAGTTGGAAAGAACCTCAAGGGCCATTGGGTCCAACCCCCTGCGAGTGCAGGCTTTCCTAAATCATCCCAGCTATATGTTTATCCAGTTTCCGCTTGAAGATTTCCATTGATGGAGAGCTTACTACCTCCCGTGGCCGCCTGTTCCACTCTCACTGCCCTCACTAACTCCCGTGCCCGCCTCTTCCACACTCTGATTGCCCTCACTACCTCCCGTGGTTGCCTGTGCCACTCTCTGACTGCCCTCACTACCTCCCGTGGTCACGTGTTCCACTCTCTGCCTTCACTGCCTCCCGTGGTCGCCTGTTCCACTCTGACTGCCCTCACTACCTCCCGTGGTCACGTGTTCCACTCTGACTGCCCTCACTACCTCCCGTGGTCACGTGTTCCACTCTGACTGCCCTCACTACCTCCCGTGGTCACGTGTTCCACTCTGACTGCCCTCACTACCTCCCGTGGTCACGTGTTCCACTCTGACTGCCCTCACTACCTCCCGTGGTTGCCTGTTCCACTCCCTGACTGCCCTCACTGTCAGAAAGTTTTTCCTAATCTGAATCTCCTTCTTTTAGTTTCCTCCCGTTGCTTCTTGTACTTTCTTGTGCTAATGAGAATAGGATGGCTCCCTCTGCACTGTCAGATATTTGTAGACCGCTATTAAGTCTCCTCTCAGCCTTCTCTTTTTCAAACTAAACATCCCTAGTTTTTGTAGCTGGTATTCATAGGACATGGTGTGCAGACCTTCTACCATCTTGGGTGCTCTTCTCTGGACTTGCTCCAATATATCGATGTCTTTCTTGAATTGGGGTGCCCAGAACTGTACCCAGTATTCCAGGTGGGGTCTGACCAGGGCAGAGTATAGGGGAATAATTACCTGTCTTGATCTAGATTCAATGCTTGTTTTGATACGTCCCAGAATTTTGTTGGCCTTTTTAGCTGCAGCTCCGCATTGTTGGCTCATGTTGGATCTGGGATCCACTATTATGCCCCAGTCCTTTTCCTTGGTGCTTCCCCGATCGAGCTTGTGAGTTTGAAAATGCTCAAGTTTCCCATTGACCTCCATTATCCGGTCTGTCGAGCAGGTTTCCAAGGCAGTGTGCACCAGGGCATGCCTCTCTGGGGCTCCTACCTCCAAACTGGCAGAATTAGTAGACCACATTGCCCATGCAGGAAAATATATTTTAACTCCGCTTGCTTACCCCTTGTGACCAGCAATATAGTCACAATCCGCAGAGTCTTTGGTCTCAAAACTTTGAACGCAGACTCGACATCCAAAAAGTCAATTGCCAGACTCCCTTTCCAATGCTCCCTACTTTCTGGAAAAAAGCTGGACAAGATCATCTCTGACACCACCAGGGGTAAAAGTACAGCTCTTCCACAACAGAGACCAAAACGTCCACCATGCCAAGAGACACTCGCTTCCTTTTCGTTCCTTTCGCAAATTGTCTACTGGAAACCACAATCTCCAGAATTAGTCTCCAATCCACCAAAAAACATACAAAAAACGATCCTCCTATAAGACAGTTCCCTCCTGGTGTCCTTGTGGGAGACATCCAGATCTAACAGATTCTCCTTTGCATGACTGGGTGTCCTCATCTGAGAAGCCTCTCCAGGTAGGTGGTAGTCTCTTCCTGTTTCGTGACTAGTGGTTTTCCGTAGTTATTGATGTTTGGGACATCATTTCCAATGGCTACAAAATAGTTTTGCACCTTCCCTCACGCTCGCTTCTTCAAATCTTGCCCTCCAAAGGATCTCTCTCTTAGGCCTGATTTCTTCAGAGCCATCGATTCTCTCCTTGGGTCCAGATTCCGACCAAACGCATTGTTTTCCTGGGACTTTTGTTTGACACTGCACGAGCAAGAGTTTTCCTGCCCAAAGACAAGCTCTCTGTTCTCCTAAGAGGGATTTGTTCTCTCAGGCGTCTCTCTCCGATTCTTCATGAGTGTTCTGGCCACGACGGTAGACGCAATGGAAGCCGTTCCATTTACTCTCAGTTCCGCAATCGCCCCCTTCAGCTCTTTCTCTTACCAAGATGGGAAAAGTCCACTCACTTCCTGGACCGGGCAATAACACTTCTTTTCCGGATCCTTAAGTCTCTGGATTGGTGGTGACGTTCTCCTCTCTTTCTCTCCTCTAGTCTACCAGGCTGGGGAGCAGCTTTCCGGAACCTTACAGTGCAAGGACGGTGGAACGCCAAGGAATTATCTCTTCCCATCAACATTCTGGTATTCAGAGAAATCCTCCTGGCTTCCCTTTACTGGCTTCTTCTCTTCGACCTTCAAATCTGGCAACCCCACAGCTGTGGGATAGATCAGCCACCAAAGAGGAATTAGAGACCGAGCAACGATGTCAGCAGTTTCTCATGGGCCGAACCGAATGTGCCAGCAATCTCTACGGTACACATTCCCGGAGTGGACAACTGCTACAATGACTTTGAGTCAAGAAGGCCTCACCGTGGGTGAATGGTCTCTGAACCCAACAGTGTTAGACCAGATCTGCCTGAAATGGGAGACGCACAATGTCGACCTGATAATGTCCAGATTGAACCACAAGGTCTCCCAGTTCCTGTCCAGATCTCTCGATCCTTTTAGTGATGGACTCCAACACTGGCGATTTCATGGTCTGAGTTCTCTCTTCCATATCTTTCTCCCTCTACCACTAATCTCCAGGCTGGTCAAGAAGATCAAGGCAAAAGGAGTTACTTTTCATACTTGTGACCCTGGATTGGCTCAGTAGACATTTGTACGCAAAGCTGGTAAAACTCTTCTTGGACGTTCCATGGAGACCTCCAGGTCTTCCAGATTTCCTTTCGTAGTATTCCCTCTTACACGAGAATTCTCAGTCGCTCAATTTAATGGCATGCCTGAAGCCGCAGTTTTGAGATCCTCTGGTCTCTCCAGTCATGTCATCTAGACTATGATCAAGGCAATGAAGCCTTCTTCCTCTTGCATACATAATCGCACAAGGCTTTCTTCCGCTGGTGTGAAAGCATTCAGACCGTTCCCATGTTCTTTCTTGCCTTCCCTGCTGTCCTTTCTGCAATCCGGACTTGACTCTGGCCTATCCCTTAGCTCTCTCAAGGGTCAGGTCTCCATTCTCCTCCAGAGAAGTCTTGCGTCTCGACCTTAGGTTTGAACTTTCCTTTAGGTGGTTGCAGACTGTGCCACTCTTCCGACCTCCGGTAGAGCCTTAGGACCTTAATTTCTTTCTGGATGTCCTGCCGAGGCCTTGGCTTTTTTTTTTTCTGCTATAAGAACTTTCTCTGTCCTTCTTCTCCTATAAGGGTTGACTTCTCGATTGCCATCACATCGATCAGATAAGTGTCCGACCTTGCGGTTCCTGCTGCATCCCCTATCTGATGTTCCATTAGGAGATAGTAGTTTTGCGTCAATCTCCTTCACATTTACAAGGAAATTGTGCTCCCTTTGTTCTGCCAGTCTCTATCTCGCCCTCGTGAACGGTCACTCCATAAACTGGACTTCGTGAATGCACTCCACCTCTACATTGCCAAGACGGCATCCCTCAGATGAACAGACTCTCTCTCTTCGTGTTTCTGGACCGTCATCACACAGGACATCCTGCTTCCATATCTACCATTGCCGCTGGTTCCGGTCTGCTATCCTGGAAGCTTACCAGATTAAAAAGGTTGGCCACTATTACATTGATGAATAAGTCATCAATGTCTGATCGATCACTGTCCGACAGCAGCTTGCACCCCCACCGATCAGAAGTTCACGGTGGCGGCAGCAGGTAGCCGGAAGTGCTCAGTTCCAGAGCTGCTCCGTCGTCTGATAACGGCACTGGCACATGCACCTCCAATTTAGGCCAATAAGAGGAGGATATGCAGTACCCAACCACTTTCAGTTGACAGGGAAGCGGTGAAATGGAGCATTTCCGGCTGTCTGTTGTTGCCGCCGGGAACGGCTGATCGGCAGGGGTGCAGGTTGTTGGCAGAGCACTCCCACTCGGGGTCACTGCTCACTCCACTTGTGCAGCGGGGGCCTCCTGGGCCGTCCATCACCAGGCTCCTGTCTCAGTTATGCAAGGCTGCCTATCAGGTCTTCCATTCATACGTTCACAAAATTCTACATGGTTCACACCTACGCCTCCTTGGATGTGAGAAGGGTCCTGCAGGCCGCAGTGACCAAAGCTGAAACTTGAGGGTACTATCCTGATCCCACCTTTTTGGGGCTACTTTTGGATGTCCCAAGGTTTCCTGTGTCCCCAATGAAGCGATGGAGAAAAGAAGATTTTTGGTACTCGCCATAAAATCTGTTTTCTTGGACCTTCATAACTGAACACCTGCCCATGTGTTCAGTTATGTTTTTCTACGTTGCTTCAATCTGTTCTTGCCTTACTGTTGCTTCTCATACTGCTTTCTCACTTGCTCATAAGCTCCTTGCCAGTTAGTGGGTGTATACTGCTGGTGAGGAGCTAACCTTTTCTTTGCATAGTGTCTGCCTCCACCTACTGGCAGCAGCATACACCCATGGTCTCCTATTTCCCCCAATGAAGACTCGAAGAAGATGATTTTAAAGTGAGTACCAAAAATCTTCTTTTTGTATTGGATTCAGCTCCGGTGATCGGCTCGCCCATTCTAGCAGGTTATTTTTCCTTTCACTGAATCCAATTGAGACTTTCCTTGGCGGTGTGTTTCGGATCATTGTGTTGCTGTAATGTCCACCCTCGTTTCATCTTCATCATCCTGGTAGACGGCAGCAGATTTTTATCAAGTCTGTCTTGGTACATTTGTTCATTCATCCTTCAGTTATATGAGGTTTGCCAGTGCCGTATGCTGAAAATCAGCCCCACACTATGATGTTCCCACCTCCACACTTCACTGCTGTTGGTGTTTTCAGGTGAGTTGCCTTATGGCCTCCAAGCATTGTGTATTATGGCCTCCAAAGAGTTCAATTTTGGTCTCATCTGACCAGATTTCTTTGTCGCTCTATTGGGAGACCCAGACAATTGGGTGTATAGCTACTGCCTCCGGAGGCCACACAAAGTATTACACTTAAAAGTGTAAGGCCCCTCCCCTTCTGCCTATACACCCCCCGTGGGATCACGGGCTCCTCAGTTTTCATGCTTTGTGCGAAGGAGGTCAGACATCCACGCATGGCTCCACTGTTTTAGTCAGCAGCAGCTGCTGACTATGTCGGATGGAAGAAAAGTGGGCCCATATAGGGCCCCCAGCATGCTCCCTTCTCACCCCACTTTTGTCGGCGGTGTTTGTTAAGGTTGAGGTACCCATTGCGGGTACGGAGGCTGGAGCCCACATGCTGCTTTCCTTCCCCATCCCCCTCAGGGCTCTGGGTGAAGTGGGATCTTACCGGTCTCCAGGCACTGAGACCGTGCTCCATCCACAGACCCGGAGAACCTGCTGGATATGGAGCGGAGTATCGTCAGGGACAGGGCCCTGCTACATTAAGGTACTCTGTGTCCCCGTACAAATCGCGCACACACACACCAGCATGCTGGGTGTGTTAGTGCGCCGGGGACAACAGCGCGGAGCGCTTGTGCTATTACTCACTGCAGCTTAGCTGAGTGAGTTTATGTATTAGAAACTGCCGCGCCGGCCGCTGCTGGATGTTTTTACACTGTGGCGCGGCTGGGACTTGTGGTGCGCCGGGGACTTCCGCGCTGGCCGTGCACATAGGACGGCCGCGCTTATTACTCGAGTCCCCGGCTTTGCGGCCTAGTTTCGTTTCGTTCCCGCCCCCAGGCCTGCCAGTCAGGGGAGGGGCGGGACGCTGTTCAGAACGTCAGCGCCGAGGGCTGGAGTCTGCTTAGCATACTCCAGCCCCCTTCACTGGACACAGTGGGACGCCAGTTTCCCGCACTTTGTCTGGGGCACGCCCACGGCCCGCCCCTCTTCACAGGACGCCGGCAGCCATTCCTGTTTGCAGTCTGAGCTGGAGAAGGGAGACAAGCTCTGGGACACCCAGTCACAGGATTCTGGCGACCTCACACCCGCTTTTGAGCGGGCGGTAAGCAGCACCTGAAGTGCTGACCCCACTAATGCTGAAGTGTTCATTTGTACTTTATGCTTGTATTCTATACATTGCACTGTACGGTCGCTATTCTTGGCTATATACCCTCCTAGATGGCTAGACAACAGCATGTCGTCCGCAAACAGCAAGGGTGCCAAGGCACAGGCTTTTATGCTGCTTGTACCGCATGTGAGGCTGTTCTACCGGCAGGTGCCACTGACCCCCATTGGGTGCAATGCTCCCCTGTGGCACTTACTCAGCCGGGGTCTCTGCTAGAGGTGGCCCAAGGAGAACCACCTGTGAACACTGTCCAGGTGACAGGGACGGAGTTTGCAGTTTTTGCTGATAGATTGTCTGTGACTTTGTCTGTGACTATGTCTAAAATCCTAGAGACTTTGCAGTCCAGACCGGTAACTCAGACCATGGGCACTGTTGATTCAATGCTCCCTGGCCCCCCTCATTTGGAACAAATCCGTGCTCCGGGGGGTCCCATACATCCCAGGGTGAAGGCTCTGACACGGACGACAGTCCCAGACAGCCTAAACGAGCTCGCTGGGAGCGGCCCTCGACTTCATCACACTGGTCAGGGTCCCAGCAGGACGACTCTCTGTATGATGAGGCAGAGGTAGCTGATCAGGATTCTGATCCTGAGACCGCTCTCAATCTGGATACACCTGATGGTGACGCCATGGTGAATGATCTTATAGCGTCCATCAATGGAATGTTAGATATTTCTCCCTCAGCTCCTCCAGTGGAGGAGTCAGCTTCACAGCAGGAGAAATTCCATTTCAGTATCCCAAGCGTAAATTGAGTACTTTTCTTGACCACTCTGACTTCAGAGAAGCAGTTCAGAAACACCACGCTTATCCAGATAAGCGTTTCCCCAAACGTCTTAAGGATACACGTTATCCCTTTCCCCCTGGCGTGGTCAAGAGCTGGACCCAGTGTCCAAAGGTGGATCCTCCAATCTCCAGGCTTGCGACTAGATCCATAGTTGCAGTGGACGATGGGGCTTCTCTTACAGATGCCACTGTCAGACAGATGGAGCTCTGGTTGAAATCCATCTATGAAGCTATCGGCGCGTCGTTTGCTCCGACATTCGCAGCCGTATGGGCACTCCAAGTTATTTCAGCTGGTCTTGCGCAGATTGACACTGTCACACGTACATCTGTTCCGCAAGTAGCGTCCTTAACCTCTCAAATGTCTGCATTTGCGTCTTGCGCTATTAATGCTGTCCTGGACTCTACGAGCCGTACGGCAGTGGCGTCCGCCAACTCCGTGGTTTTACGCAGAGCCTTGTGGTTAAGGGAATGGAAGGCAGATTCTGCTTCCAAAAAGTGCTTAACCAGTTTGCCATTTTCTGGTGACAGACTGTTTGGTGAGATGAAATCATTAAACAGTCCACGTCTAAGGATTCTTCCTTACCCCAGCCCAAACCTAACAAACCCCAACAGAGGAGGGGACAGTCGAGGTTTCGGTCCTTTCGAGGCTCGGGCAGGTCCCAATTCTCCTCGTCCAAAAGGACTCAAAAGGATCAGAGGAGCTCAGATTCTTGGCGGGCTCAGTCACGCCCAAAGAAGGCAGCCGGAGGAACCGCGACCAAGGCGGCTTCCTCATGACTTTCGGCCTCCTCTCTCCGCATCCTCGGTCGGTGGCAGGCTCTCCCGCTTTGGGGACATTTGGCTGCCACAGGTCAAAGACCGTTGGGTGAGAGACATTCTGTCTCACGGGTACAGGATAGAGTTCAGTTCTCGTCCTCTGACTCGATTCTTCACAACTTCTCCACCTCCCGACCGAGCCGGTGCTCTTCTGCAGGCAGAAGGAGTGATAATCCCTGTTCCTCTTCAGGAGCAAGGTCACGGTTTTTACTCCAATTTGTTTGTGGTGCCAAAAAAGGACGGGTCTTTCCGTCCTGTTCTGGACCTAAAACTGCTCAACAAGCATGTGAAAACCAGGCGGTTCCGGATGGAATCCCTCCGCTCCGTCATCGCCTCAATGTCTCAAGAAGATTTCCTAGCATCAATAGACATAAAGGATGCTTATCTCCACGTGCCGATTGCTCCAGAGCACCAGCGTTTTTCTACGCTTCGTTATAGGAGACGGACACCTTCAGTTCGTAGCCCTACCTTTCGGTCTGGCGACAGCCCCACGGGTCTTCACCAAGGTCATGGCAGCAGTAGTAGCAGTCCGGCACTCTCAGGGTCACTCTGTGTTCCCTTACCTGGACGATCTACTTGTCAAGGCACCCTCTCAAGAGGCATGCCAACACAGCCTGAACGTTGCGCTGGAGACTCTCCAGAGTTTCGGGTGGATCATCAACTTTTCAAAGTCAATTCTGACCCCGACCCAATCGCTAACATATCTTGGCATGGAGTTTCATACTCTCTCAGCGATAGTGAAACTTCCGCTGGACAAACAGCGTTCACTTCAGACAGGGGTGCAATCTCTCCTGCAGGGCCAGTCGCACCCCTTGAGACGCCTCATGCACTTCCTAGGGAAGATGGTAGCAGCAATGGAGGCAGTCCCTTTCGCGCAGTTTCTTCTGCGTCCACTACAATGGGACATTCTCCGCCAATGGGACGGGAAGTTGACGTCCCGCGACAGGAACGTCTCCCTTTCTCAGGCGGCCAAGGAATCTTTTCGGTGGTGGCTTCTTCCCACCTCATTGTCAAAAGGAAAGTCCTTCCTACCCCCATCCTGGGCGGTGGTCACGACAGACGCGAGTCTATCAGGGTGGGGAGCAGTTTTTCTCCACCACAGGGCTCAAGGTACGTGGACTCAGCAGGAGTCCACCCTTCAGATCAATGTTCTGGAAATCAGAGCAGTGTGTTTTGCCCTACAAGCCTTCCAGCAGTGGCTGGAAGGCAAGCAGATCCGAATTCAGTCGGACAACTCCACAGCGGTGGCATACATCAACCACCAAGGGGGGACACGCAGTCGGCAAGCCTTCCAGGAAGTCCGGCGGATTCTGACGTGGGTGGAAGACACGGCATCCACCATATCCGCAGTTCACATCCCGGGCGTAGAAAACTGGGAAGCAGACTTCCTCAGTCGCCAGGGTATGGACGCAGGGGAATGGTCTCTTCACCCGGACGTGTTTCAGGAGATCTGTCGCAGCTGGGGGATGCCGGACGTCGACCTGATGGCGTCACGGCACAACAAGGTCCCGGTTTTCATGGCACGGTCTCACGATCACCGAGCTCTGGCGGCAGACGCCTTAGTTCAAGATTGGTCGCAGTTCCGGCTCCCTTATGTGTTTCCACCTCTGGCGCTGTTGCCCAGAGTGCTACGCAAGATCAGGTCCGACTGCCGCCGCGCCATCCTCGTCGCTCCAGACTGGCCAAGGAGGTCGTGGTACCCGGATCTGTGGCATCTCACGGTAGGACAACCGTGGGCACTACCAGACCGGCCAGACTTGCTGTCTCAAGGGCCGTTTTTTCCATCTGAATTCTGCGGCCCTGAACCTGACTGTGTGGCCATTGAGTCCTGGATCCTAGCGTCTTCAGGATTATCTCAAGAGGTCATTGCCACCATGAGACAGGCTAGGAAACCAACCTCTGCCAAGATCTGCCACAGGACGTGGAAGATATTCTTAGCTTGGTGCTCGGCTCAGGGAGTTTCTCCCTGGCCATTTGCATTGCCTACTTTTCTTTCCTTCCTGCAATCCGGGTTGGAAAAAGGTTTGTCGCTCGGCTCCCTTAAAGGACAAGTCTCTGCGCTATCTGTATTTTTTCAGACGCGCCTGGCCAGACTCCCACAGGTACGCACGTTCCTGCAAGGGGTTTGTCATATCGTCCCTCCTTACAAGCGGCCGTTAGAGCCCTGGGATCTGAACATGGTTCTAATTGCTCTCCAGAAGCCGCCTTTCGAGCCTATGAGGGATGTTTCCCTTTCTCGCCTTTCACAGAAAGTGGCCTTTCTAGTAGCGGTCACGTCTCTTCGGAGAGTGTCCGAGCTAGCAGCGCTGTCATGCAAATCTCCCTTCCTGGTGTTTCACCAGGACAAGGTGGTTCTGCGCCCGATTCCGGAGTTTCTCCCTAAGGTGGTATCCCCCTTTCATCTCAATCAGGATATCTCCTTACCTTCTTTGTGTCCTCATTCAGTTCATCAATGTGAAAGGGATTTGCATTTGTTGGATCTGGTGAGAGCACTCAGAATCTACATTTCCCGCACGGCGCCCCTGCGCCGCTCGGATGCACTCTTTGTCCTTGTCGCTGGTCAGCGTAAAGGGTTGCAAGCTTCCAAATCCACCCTGGCTCGGTGGATCAAGGAACCAATTCTTGAAGCCTACCGTTCTGCTGGGCTTCCGGTTCCCTCAGGGCTGAAGGCCCATTCTACCAGAGCCGTGGGTGCGTCCTGGGCATTACGGCACCAGGCTACGGCTCAGCAGGTGTGCCAGGCAGCTACCTGGTCGAGTCTGCACACTTTTACCAAGCATTATCAGGTGCATACCTACGCTTCGGCGGACGCCAGCCTAGGTAGACGAGTCCTTCAGGCGGCGGTTGCCCCCATGTAGGAAAGGGCCGTCTTACGGCCCTATCACGAGGTATTATTTTACCCACCCAGGGATTGCTTTTGGACATCCCAATTGTCTGGGTCTCCCAATAGAGCGACAAAGAAGAAGGGAATTTCTTTGTCGCTCCTAATTGGGAGACCCAGACAATTGGGTGTATAGCTACTGCCTCCGGAGGCCACACAAAGTACTACACTTAAAAGTGTAAGGCCCCTCCCCTTCTGGCTATACACCCCCCGTGGGATCACGGGCTCCCCAGTTTTATGCTTTGTGCGAAGGAGGCCAGACATCCACGCATAGCTCCACTGTTTAGTCAGCAGCAGCTGCTGACTATGTCGGATGGAAGAAAAGAGGGCCCATACTAGGGCCCCCAGCATGCTCCCTTCTCACCCCACTTTCTGTCGGCGGTGTTTGTTAAGGTTGAGGTACCCATTGCGGGTACGGAGGCTGGAGCCCACATGCTGATTCCTTCCCCATCCCCATTAGGGCTCTGGGTGAAGTGGGACTTTACCGGTCTCCGGGCACTGAGGCCGTGCTCCATCCACAGCCCCTGGAGGATCTGCTGGATACGGAGCGGAGTTTCCTCAGGGACAGGACCCTGCTCCATCAAGGTACTCCGTGTCCCCGTGCTTATCGCACGCACACTGCAGCATTGCTGGGTGTGTTAGTGCGCCGGGGTAAACAGCGCTGCTGCGCTGGTGCCGTTACTCACTACAGCTCTGCTGAGTGAGGTGACTTTGTACGATCGGCCGATCCGGCCGCTGGGGTCAGTGTTTACTGGTCGCGGCTGGGATTTGTGGTGCGCCGGGGACTTCCGCGCTGGCCGTGCATATATGACGGCCGCGCTAGATTACTACAGTCCCCGGCTTTTGCGGCCTAGTTCGTATCGTTCCCGCCCCCGGACCTGCCAGTCAGGAGGAGGGCGGGACGCTGTACAGTCCAGCAGCGTTAAGAGCTGGAGTCTGTTTTACATACTCCAGCCCTCACACTAGGCACAGGGGGACGCAGTTTCCCGCTCTTTTGTTTGGGACGCCCACGGTCCGCCCCTCTTCACAGGACGCCGGCAGCCATTCCTGCCTGCACGCTGAGCTGCAGAGGGGAGGCTGGGAGACCCAGACAAGGGATTCTACGACCTCACACCCGCTTTTCAGCGGGCGGTAAGCAGCCCTCAAGGGCTCACCCCCACTTGTGCCATAGTGTACTTTGTATTTTGTGCTGGCAATACTTTGCACTGTACAGTCGCTGGTGGTTTTCTGCTATATACCCTCCTTAGATTTCTCAAGGAGACAACAGCATGTCGTCCGCAAAAAGCAAAAGTGCCAAGGCACGGACTTTATATGCTGCTTGTACCGCATGTGGGGCTACTCTACCGGCAGGTTCCACTGACCCCCATTGTGTGCAGTGCTCGGCCCCTGTGGCAATTGCTCAGCCGGGGCCGCTGCTAGAGGTGACCCAGGGAGAACCACCTGTAAATGCTGTCCAGGTGACAGGGACGGAGTTTGCAGCTTTTGCTGACAGATTGTCTATGACTATGTCTAAAATTCTTGAAACATTGCAGTCTAGACCAGTAACTCAGACCATGGGCACTGTTGATCCATTGCCCCCTGGTCCCCCTCAGCTGGAACACTTCCAAGCTCCGGGGGTGTCACATGCACCCCAGGGTGACGATTCTGACTCGGACGACAGTCCCAGACAACCTAAGCGGGCTCGCTATGAGCGACCCTCAACTTCATCACACTGGTCAGGGTCCCAGCAGGACGACTCTGTGTGATGAGGCGGATGTAACTGATCAGGAGTCTGATGCTGGGGCCGCTCTCAATCTAGATACCCCGGATGGTGACGCCATAGTGAATGATCTTATAGCGTCCATCAATAGGATGTTAGATATTTCTCCACCAGCTCCTCTTGCGGAGGTGGCAGCTTCACAGCAGGAGAAATTCCATTTCAGGTATCCCAAGCGTAAATTAAGCATGTTTCTGGACCACTCTGACTTTAGAGACGCAATCCAGAAACACCACGCTTATCCAGATAAGCGTTTTTCCAAACGGCTTAAAGATACACGCTATCCTTTTCCCCCTGACGTGGTCAAGGGCTGGACACAGTGTCCCAAGGTGGACCCTCCAATCTCCAGGCTTGCAGCCAGATCTCTAGTTGCAGTGGAAGATGGGGCGGCACTTAAAGATGCCACTGACAGACAGATGGAGCTCTGGTTAAAATCCATCTATGAAGCTATTGGAGCGTCGTTGGCGCCAGCATTCGCAGCCGTATGGGCACTCCAAGCTATTTCAGCTGGGCTTACACAGGTCGACACGGTCACACGTATATCTGCTCCGCAGGTGGCACCCTTGACCTCTCAAATGTCTGCATTCGCGTCTTACGCGATTAATGCTGTCCTAGACTCTACGAGCCGTACGGCGGTGGCGTCAGCCAACTCTGTGGTTTTACGCAGAGCCCTGTGGTTGAGAGAATGGAAGGCAGATTCTTCTTCCAAGAAGTGCTTAACCAGTTTGCCTTTTTCTCGTGACCGATTGTTTGGTGAGCGTTTGGATGAAATCATTAAACACTCCAAGGGTAAGGATTCATCCTTACCTCAGCCCAGACAAAACAAACCTCAACAGAGGAGGGGACAGTCTGTTTTTCGGTCCTTTCGAGGCTCAGGCAGGTCCCAATTCTACTCGTCCAAAAGGACTCAAAAGGATCAGAGGGGCTCAGATTCTTGGCGGACTCAATCACGCCCAAAAAAGCCAGCCGGAAGAACCGTTACCAAGACGGCTTCCTCATGACTCTCAGCCTCCTCTCTCCGCATCCTCGGTCGGTGGCAGGCTCTCCCGCTTTGGCGACATTTGGTTGTCACAGGTCAAAGACCGTTGGGTGAGAGACATTCTGTCTCACGGGTACAGGATAGAGTTCTGCTCTCGTCCTCCAACTCGCTTCTTCAGAACTTCCCCACCGCCCGACCGAGCCGATGCTCTGCTGCAAGCGGTGTCCGCTCTAAAGGCGGAAGGAGTGGTGACTTCTGTTCCTCTTCAGGAACAAGGTCACGGTTTTTACTCCAATTTGTTTGTGGTGCCAAAGAAAGACGGGTCGTTCCGTCCCGTCCTGGATCTAAAGCTGCTCAACAAACACGTAAAAACCAGGAGGTTCCGGATGGAATCTCTCCGCTCCGTTATCGCCTCAATGTCTCAAGGAGATTTCCTAGCATCAATAGACATCAAGGATGCTTATCTCCACGTGCCAATTGCGCCAGAGCATCAGCGTTTTCTACGCTTCGTTATAGGAAGCGAACACCTGCAGTTCGTAGCTCTACCTTTCGGGCTGGCGACAGCCCCTCGGGTCTTCACCAAGGTCATGGCAGCAGTAGTAGCTGTCCTGCACTCGCAGGGTCACTCCGTGATCCCGTATTTGGACGATCTACTTATCAAGGCACCCTCTCAAGAGGCATGCCAACACAGCCTGAACGTGGCACTGAAGACTCTCCAGAGTTTCGGGTGGATCATCAACTTTTCAAAGTCAAATCTAACCCCGACCCAATCACTAACATATCTTGGCATGGAGTTTCATACTCTCTCAGCGATAGTGAAACTTCCACTGGACAAACAGTGCTCGCTACAGATAGGGGTGCAATCTCTCCTTCAGGGCCAGTCGCACCCCTTGAGGCGCCTCATGCACTTCCTAGGGAAGATGGTAGCAGCAATGGAAGCAGTTCCTTTTGCGCAGTTTCATCTGCGTCCACTACAATGGGACATTCTCCGCCAATGGGACGGGAAGTCGACGTCCCTCGACAGGGAGGTCTCCCTCTCTCAGGCAGCCAAGGAATCTCTCCGGTGGTGGCTTCTTCCCACCTCATTGTCAAAAGGAAAGTCGTTCCTACCCCCATCCTGGGCGGTGGTCACGACAGATGCGAGTCTATCAGGGTGGGGAGCAGTGTTTCTCCACCACAGGGCTCAGGGTACGTGGACTCGGAAAGAGTCCACCCTTCAGATCAATGTTCTGGAGATCAGAGCAGTCTATCTTGCCCTACAAGCCTTCCAACAGTGGCTGGAAGGCAAGCAGATCCGAATTCAGTCGGACAACTCCACAGCGGTGGCATACATCAACCACCAAGGGGGAACACGCAGTCGGCAAGCCTTCCAGGAAGTCCGGCGGATTCTGACGTGGGTGGAAGACACGGCATCCACCATATCCGCCGTTCACATCCCAGGCGTAGAAAACTGGGAAGCAGACTTTCTTTTTCGCTCCTAATTGGGAGACCCAGACAGTGGGTGTATAGCTACTGCCTCTGGAGGCCGCACAAAGAACTACACTTAAAAGTGTAAGGCCCCTCCCCTTCTGGCTATACACCCTCCCGTAGGAGTACGGATTCCTCAGTTTTAGCTTTGTGCGAAGGAGGTCAGACACGCACGCATAGCTCCATTGTTTTTAGTCAGCAGCAGCTGCTGACTATGTCGGATGGAAGAAAAGAGGGCCCATACAGGGCTCCCAGCATGCTCCCTTCTCACCCCACTGTATGTCGGAGGTGTTTGTAAGGTTGAGGTACCCATTGCGGGTACGGCGGCTGGAGCCCACATGCTGATTCCTTCCCCATCCCTTTTTACAGGGCTCTGGGTGAAGTGGGATTTACTGGTCTCCAGGCACTGAGACCGTGCTCCATCTACAGCCCCTGGAGAAGATGCTGGATGGAGCGGAGTACATCAGGGACATGGCCCTGCTTCCTCAAGGTACTCTGTGTCCCCGTGCATTTCGCGCTCACACCGCAGCATGCTGGGTGTTGTAGTGCGCCGGGGACATCAGCGCTGCGGCGCTTGTGCCATGGCCTCATTCAGCTTCGCTGAAGCAGGCACACTTTTGGGAAACGGTCGCGCCGGCCGCTGGGACTGCGGCGCGGCTGGCACTTGTGGTGCGCCGGGGACTTCAGCGCGGGCCGCGCTTTTACGGCGGCCGCGCTGATAACTCGAGTCCCCGGCTTTTGCGGCCTGGTTCCGTTCGTTCCCGCCCCCAGACCTGCCAGTCAGGAGAGGGGCGGGACGCTGGTCAGTGCATCAGCGCTGAGGGCTGGAGTCGTTTTTACATACTCCAGCCCTCACAATCGGCACAGAGGGGACACTGTTTCCCGCACTTTTGTTTGGGAACTCCCACGGACCGCCCCTCTCCACAGACGCCGGCAGCCATTCCTGCTGACACGCTGAGCTGCAGAGGGGAGCCGGGGAGACCCAGACAAGGAATTCTGCGCCTCTTACCCGCTATTCAGCGGGCGGTAAGCAGCCCTCAGGGCTCACCCCCTCTTGTGCCAGTAGTAATCTTAGTATTTTGTTCCTGCTAAAATACTTTGTACTGCATAGCGCTGGTCGCCCTTTGGCTATAGACTCTCTCACATTGCAGAGAGCCAACAGCATGTCGTCCACAAAACGCAAGGGTGCCAAGGCACAGACATTATATGCTTCCTGTACCGCATGTGGGACTTTTCTACCGGCAGGCTCCACTGACCCCCATTGTGTGCAGTGCTCGGCCCCTGCGGCACTTGCACAGTCGGGACCTCTGCTGGACGTGACCCAGGGTGTACCACCTGTGAATGCTGTCCAGGTGACAGGAACTGAGTTTACAGCTTTTGCTGACAGAATGTCTCTCACTATGTCACAAATTCTTGACACATTGCGAGCTAGGCCTGTACTTCAGGCCACGGACACTGTGCAATCATTGCCCCCTGGTCCCCCTCAGCTGAATTACCTCCAAGCTCCGGGACGGGCACATACACCTCAGGGTGAAGACTCTGACTCGGACGATGGCCCCAGGCAACCTAAGCGGGCTCGCTATGAGGGGCCTTCACATTCATCTCAATGGTCAGGATCCCAGCGAGATGAATCTATGGGGGATGAGGCGGACGTAACTGATCAGGATTCTGATCCTGGGACCGCTCTCAATCTAGATACACCAGATGGTGACGCCATAGTTAATGATCTTATAGCGTCCATCAATAAGATGTTAAATATTTCCCCACCAGCTCCTCTTGTAGAGGAGTCAGCTTCGCAGCACGAGAGAATCCATTTCAGATATCCTAAGCGTACATTAAGCACTTTTCTGGACCACGCTGACTTTAGAGACGCAATCCAGAAACCCCACGCTTATCCGGAAAGGCGTTTTTCTAAACGGCTTAAAGATACACGCTATCCTTTTCCCCCTGAGGTGGTCAAGGGTTGGACCCAGTGTCCAAAAGTGGATCCTCCAATTTCCAGGCTTGCAGCTAGATCCTTGGTTGCAGTTGAAGGTGGAGCGGCACTTAAAGATGCCACTGACAGGCAGATGGAGCTCTGGCTGAAATCCATCTATGAAGCGATTGGAGCGTCGTTAGCGCCATCTTTTGCTGCCGTATGGGCACTCCAAGCTATCTCAGCCGGGCTTGTGCAAGTCGACTCAGTCACACGTGCATTTGCCCCGCAGGTAGCACCATTGACCTCGCAAATGGCGGCATTCGCGTCGTACGCGATTAATGCTGTTCTTGACGCTACAAGCCGCACGGCAGTGGCGTCAGCCAACTCCGTTGTTTTGCGTAGGGCCCTGTGGTTGAGACATTGGAAGGCAGATTCTCATTCCAAGAAGTGCTTAACCAATTTGCCTTTTTCTCGTGACCGATTGTTTGGAGAGCGTTTGGATGAAATCATCAAACACTCCAAGGGTAAGGACTCATCCTTACCGCAACACAGACAAAACAAACCCCAACAGAGGAAGGGTCAGTCTGGTTATCGGTCCTTTCGAGGACCGGGCAGGTCCCAATTCGCCTCGTCAAAAAAGACTCAAAAAGACCAGAGACGCTCAGATTCTTGGAGGTCTCAGTCACGCCCAAAAAGGACAGCCGGAGGAACCGTTGCCAAGACGGCGTCCTCCTGACTTGCAGTCTCCGATTCTCACACCCTCGGTCGGTGGGAGGCTTTCCCACTTTGGCGACATTTGGCTGTCACGCGTCAAAGACCGTTGGGTGAGGGATATTCTGTCTCACGGGTACAGGATAGAGTTCAGTTCTCGTCCGCCAACTCGTTTCTTCAGAACTTCTCCACCACCAGACCGAGCCGATGCTCTGTTGCAGGCGGTGGCCGCTCTAAAGGCGGAAGGAGTGGTGACCTCCGTCCCTCTTCAGGAACAAGGTCACGGTTTTTACTCCAATCTGTTTGTGGTCCCAAAAAAGGACGGATCGTATCGACCCGTGCTGGATCTAAAGTTGCTCAACAGACACGTAAAAGTCAGGAGGTTCCGGATGGAATCCCTACGCTCCGTCATAGCCTCAATGTCTCAAGGAGATTTTCTAGCATCAATAGATATCAAAGATGCGTATCTCCACGTGCCGATTGCGCCAGAGCATCAGCGTTTCCTACGCTTCGTCATACACGACGAACACCTGCAGTTCGTAGCGTTACCTTTCGGTCTGGCAACAGCCCCCCGGGTCTTCACCAAGGTCATGGCAGCAGTAGTAGCTGTTCTGCACTCGCAAGGTCACTCGGTCATCCCGTATCTAGACGACCTGCTTATAAAGGCACCCTCTCAAGAGGCATGCCAACACAGTCTGAAGGTGGCACTAGACACTCTCCAGAGTTTCGGGTGGATTATCAACTTTCCAAAGTCTCATCTAACCCCGACCCAATCTCTGACTTATCTTGGCATGGAGTTTCATACTCTCTCAGCGATAGTGAAGCTTCCACTGGACAAGCAGTGTTCGCTACGGACAGGAGTGCAATCTCTCCTTCAGAGCCAGTCGCACTCACTGAGGCGCCTCATGCATTTCCTAGGAAAGATGGTAGCAGCAATGGAGGCGGTCCCGTTCGCGCAGTTTCATCTGCGCCCTCTACAATGGGACATTCTACGCCAATGGGATGGGAAATCGACGTCCCTCGACAGGACTGTCTCCCTCTCTCAGACTGCCAAGGACTCTCTGCGTTGGTGGCTTCTCCCCACCTCATTGTCACAGGGAAAGTCGTTCCTACCCCCATCCTGGGCAGTGGTCACGACGGATGCGAGCCTATCAGGGTGGGGAGCGGTGTTTCTCCACCACAGGGCTCAGGGGACGTGGACTCAGGAAGAGTCCACCCTGCAGATCAATGTTCTGGAAATCAGAGCAGTCTATCTTGCTCTGCGAGCCTTCCAACAATGGCTGGAAGGCAAGCAGATTCGGATTCAGTCGGACAATTCCACGGCGGTGGCGTACATCAACCACCAAGGGGGAACACGCAGTCGCCAAGCCTTTCAGGAAGTCCGGCGGATTTTGACGTGGGTGGAAAGCAAAGCGTCCACCATATCCGCAGTTCACATCCCAGGCGTGGAAAACTGGGAAGCAGACTTTCTCAGTCGCCAGGGCATGGACGCAGGAGAATGGTCCCTTCACCCGGACGTGTTTCAGCAGATCTGTTGCCGCTGGGGGACGCCGGACGTCGATCTGATGGCGTCACGGCACAACAACAAGGTCCCAGTTTTCATGGCACGGTCTCACGATCACCGAGCGCTGGCGGCAGACGCCTTGGTTCAGGATTGGTCGCAATTCCGACTCCCCTATGTGTTCCCACCTCTAGCATTGTTACCCAGAGTTCTCCGGAAAATCAGGTCTGACTGCCATCGAGCCATTCTCGTCGCTCCAGACTGGCCAAGAAGGTCGTGGTACCCGGATCTGTGGCATCTCACGGTAGGCCAACCGTGGGCACTACCAGACCGTCCAGATTTGCTGTCTCAAGGGCCGTTTTTCCATCTGAATTCTGCGGCCCTGAACCTGACTGTGTGGCCATTGAGTCCTGGATCCTAGCGGCCTCAGGTTTATCTCATGAAGTTGTTGCCACAATGAGACAGGCTAGAAAACCATCCTCAGCTAAGATCTATCACAGGACGTGGAAGATATTCTTAGCTTGGTGCTTGGCTCAGGGGTTTTCTCCCTGGCCATTTGCATTGCCAATTTTTCTTTCCTTCCTGCAGTCTGGGTTGGAAAAAGGTTTGTCGCTTAGCTCTCTTAAGGGTCAAGTCTCCGCGCTATCCGTATTCTTTCAGAAGCGCTTGGCACGGCTTTCTAAAGTACGCACGTTTCTCCAAGGAGTTTGTCATATCGTTCCTCCTTACAGACGGCCATTGGAACCCTGGGATCTAAACAAGGTTCTCATTGCTCTCCAGAAGCCGCCTTTCGAGCCTTTGAAAGAGGTTTCCCTTTCTCGGCTTTCACAAAAAGTAGTTTTTCTTGTGGCGGTCACGTCTCTTCGAAGAGTGTCCGAGCTAGCGGCGTTATCTTGCAAATCTCCCTTCCTGGTGTTTCACCAAGACAAGGTAGTACTGCGTCCAATTCCAGAGTTTTCTCCCAAGGTGGTTTCTTCCTTTCATCTCAATCAGGATATCACTTTGCCATCTTTGTGTCCGCATCCAGTTCACCAATTTGAAAAAGGTTTACATCTGTTGGACCTGGTGAGAGCACTCAGGATTTACATTTCTCGCACGGCGTCTCTACGCCGTTCTGATGCGCTCTTTGTCCTAGTCGCTGGTCAGCATAAGGGATCGCAAGCTTCCAAATCCACCCTGGCGCGGTGGATCAAGGAACCAATTCTTCACACATACCGTTCTGCTGGGCTTCCGATTCCATCTGGACTGAAGGCCCATTCTACCAGAGCCGTGGGTGCGTCCTGGGCATTGCGGCATCAGGCTACGGCTCAGCAGGTGTGCCAGGCGGCTACCTGGTCGAGTCTGCACACGTTTACCAAACACTATCAAGTGCATACCTACGCTTCGGCAGATGCCAGCCTAGGTAGACAGGTCCTTCAGGCGGCGGTGGCCCACCTGTAGGAAAGGGCTGTCTGACAGCCCGTTCATGTGGTATCTTTTTACCCACCCAGGGACTGCTTTTGGACGTCCCACTGTCTGGGTCTCCCAATTAGGAGCGAAAAAGAAGAAGGGAATTTTGTTTACTTACCGTAAATTCCTTTTCTTCTAGCTCCAATTGGGAGACCCAGCACCCGCCCTATTTGTTCTTAGGGTTTCGTTTTTCGGGTGCACATGTTGTTCATGTTGTTTCTTAAGTTCTCCGATCTTGTTATCGGATTGAATTTGTTTTTGAAACTGTTATTGGCTTTCCTCCTTCTTGCTTTGGTACTAAAACTGAGGAATCCGTACTCCTACGGGAGGGTGTATAGCCAGAAGGGGAGGGGCCTTACACTTTTAAGTGTAGTTCTTTGTGCGGCCTCCAGAGGCAGTAGCTATACACCCACTGTCTGGGTCTCCCAATTGGAGCTAGAAGAAAAGGAATTTACGGTAAGTAAACAAAATTCCCTTCTTCTCAGTCGCCAGGGCATGGACGCAGGGGAATGGTCTCTTCACCCGGACGTGTTTCAGGAGATCTGTCGCCGCTGGGGGATGCCGGACGTCGACCTGATGGCGTCACGGCACAACAACAAGGTCCCGGTTTTCATGGCACGGTCTCACGATCACCGAGCTCTGGCGGCAGACGTCTTAGTTCAAGATTGGTCGCAGTTCCGGCTACCGTATGTGTTCCCACCTCTGGCATTGTTGCCCAGAGTGCTCCGCAAAATCAGGTCCGACTGCCGCCGCGCCATTCTCGTCGCTCCAGACTGGCCAAGGAGGTCGTGGTACCCGGATCTGTGGCACCTCACGGTAGGCCATCCGTGGGCACTACCAGACCGTCCAGACTTGCTGTCTCAAGGGCCGTTTTTCCATCTGAATTCTGCGGCCCTGAACCTGACTGTGTGGCCATTGAGTCCTGGATCCTAGCGGCCTCAGGTTTATCTCATGAAGTGGTTGCCACCATGAGACAGGCTAGGAAGCCATCCTCCGCCAAGATCTACCACAGGACGTGGAGGATATTCCTATCTTGGTGCTCTGCTCAGGGAGTTTCTCCCTGGCCTTTTGCATTGCCTACTTTTCTTTCCTTCCTGCAGTCTGGGTTGGAAAAAGGTTTGTCGCTTGGCTCCCTTAAGGGTCAAGTCTCCGCGCTATCCGTATTTTTTCAGAAACGCCTGGCGCGACTTCCTCAGGTACGCACGTTCCTGCAAGGGGTTTGTCATATCGTCCCCCCTTACAAGCGGCCATTGGAGCCCTGGGACCTGAACAAGGTTCTAATTGCTCTCCAAAAGCCGCCTTTCGAGCCTATGAAGGAGGTTTCCCTTTCTCGTCTTTCACAGAAAGTGGCCTTTCTAGTGGCGGTCACGTCTCTTCGGAGAGTGTCCGAGCTGGCGGCGTTATCATGCAGATCTCCATTCCTGGTGTTTCACCAGGACAAGGTAGTTCTGCGTCCAATTCCAGAATTTCTTCCCAAGGTGGTATCTTCCTTTCATCTCAATCAAGATATCACTTTACCGTCTTTGTGTCCGCATCCAGTTCACCAATTTGAAAAAGGTTTGCATTTATTGGATCTGGTGAGAGCACTCAGGATCTACATTTCCCGACGGCGCCTCTGCGCCGCTCGGATGCACTCTTTGTCCTTGTCGCTGGTCAGCGTAAAGGGTCGCAAGCTTCCAAATCCACCCTTGCGCGTTGGATCAAGGAACCAATTCTTCACACCTACCGTTCTGCTGGGCTTCCGATTCCATCAGGACTGAAAGCCCATTCTACCAGAGCCGTGGGTGCGTCCTGGGCATTACGGCACCAGGCTACGGCTCAGCAGGTGTGCCAGGCGGCTACCTGGTCGAGTCTGCACACTTTTACCAAGCATTATCAGGTGCATACCTACGCTTCGGCGGATGCCGGCCTAGGTAGACAAGTCCTTCAGGCGGCGGTGGCTCACCTGTAGGAAAGGGCTGTTTGACGGCCCTATCACGAGGTATTCTTTTACCCACCCAGGGACTGCTTTTGGACGTCCCAATTGTCTGGGTCTCCCAATTAGGAGCGACAAAGAAGAAGGGAATTTTGTTTACTTACCGTAAATTCCTTTTCTTCTAGCTCTAATTGGGAGACCCAGCACCCGCCCTGTTTTCTTAGGAAATTTGTTTTTTTTCGGGTGCACATGTTGTTCATGTTGAACAGTTCAGTTCTCAGAGGTTGTTTCTCGGGTTGAATTTGTATTTAAAACAGTTATTGGCTTTCCTCCTTCTTGCTTTTGCACTAAAACTGAGGAGCCCGTGATCCCACGGGGGGGTGTATAGCCAGAAGGGGATGGGCCTTACACTTTTAAGTGTAGTACTTTGTGTGGCCTCCGGAGGCAGTAGCTATACACCCAATTGTCTGGGTCTCCCAATTGGAGCTAGAAGAAAAGGAATTTACGGTAAGTAAACAAAATTCCCTTCTTTGTTTACTTACCGTAAATTCCTTTTCTTCTAGCTCTAATTGGGAGACCCAGCACCCGCCCCTGTTTTTTTGTGTACACATGTTGTTCATGTTGAATGGTTTCAGTTCTCCGATATTCCTTCGGATTGAATTTGCTTAAACCAGTTTATTGGCTTTCCTCCTTCTTGCTTTTGCACTAAAACTGAGGAGCCCGTGATCCCACGGGGGGTGTATAGGCAGAAGGGGAGGGGCCTTACACTTTTAAGTGTAATACTTTGTGTGGCCTCCGGAGGCAGTAGCTATACACCCAATTGTCTGGGTCTCCCAATTAGAGCTAGAAGAAAAGGAATTTACGGTAAGTAAACAAAATTCCCTTCTTTATTCTTCCAGTATTTCACAGGCTTGTCTAAATATTAAGCAAACTTTAAACATACTATAATATTATTTATAATATTTATTCACTCTATATAGCGCTATTTATTCCACAGCACTTTACATACATTGGCAACACTGTCCCCATTGGCCTCACAATTTAAGTTCCCTATCGGTATGTTTTTGGAGTGTGGGAGGAAACCCACGCTAAACAACCTGCTTTTTGTTCAGAAATTAAGTCTTGCGTGGTGAGCGTGCATACAGGTCATGGAGGGGGGTGCATTACTTATTACCGTATTTTTCGTTTTATAAGACGCACCAGATTATAAGACGCACCCCAAATTTGGAGGGAAAAAAAAAGGTAAAAAAAAAAAAAATATGGGGTCAGTTTATAATCTGGTGGTGTCTTACCAGGGAGGGGGCCTGCAGAGGAGCGGGGGTCACAGGAGGCATGGGCGGTACTTGAGTACTGCAAGTAGTATAGAGGGGGCCCCAGATACTCACTGCGGGTGCTGCTTTGCGCGGGGCCGGCGATGGAGCAGCCGTGCGCCAAGCAGGACGGAGCAGCCGAGCAGGACAGAGCAGCTGTGCACAAAGCAGAATGGAGCGGCTTCAAACAGAACAGAGCGGCGTTGCACAGACCAGCAACGCCGGCAGCACAGTGCATTGCTCGGAGCATCTCCCTGCCTCCTTTGACCCCTCTGCACAACCTCCCGATAAGCTACATTCGGATTTTAAGATGCACCCCTCATTTTCCTCCCAAAGTTTTGGGAGGAAAAGGGCATCTTGTAATCCAAAAAATACGGCATTTTCTTTAAAACAATTGTATCTGCTGATTTACAGGTCTTTTTGTAGTTCTCCACAGAAGGGTTCTTGGACAACTCCTCTGATACTTCTTTTCACTCCTCTGTCTGAAATCTTGCGGGGAGCCCCTGGTCGTGGCCAGTTTATGGGGAACTTATGTTCCTTTCACTTCCGGATTATGGCCCCATCAGTGTTCACTGAAACCTTCAGTAGTTTAGAAATTCTTCGGTAACCAATGCCATCAGTATGTTTTGTAACAATAAGGTTGTGAAGGTCTTGAGATAGCTCGCTGGTTTTACCCATCATGAGATGTTTCTTGTGTGGCACCTTGGTAATGAGACACCTTTTTATAGGCCATCAGTTGAACAGCTGATGTTGTTTTTCACTAAGTGGCAGGATTGCTTTCAAATTAATGATTGATTTTACCTAGCGTCATGACTTTCCATGGATTTTAGCACATTTTTTTTTTTTTTTTTTTCTTTCATGTGTTCAATACCTTTACCCTGTGTCATTCTCATTAATTATTACACAAATTGTTATGGACATCTATGATTTGATTTCTTTGCCTGTGTGGATTGGATGGGTTGTTACTGACATCTGGTGAGCAATTCATATCAATAGCAGCTTTAGAAATATATTTACTTAGAAATTTGGTGACTTGTTCATCACTTATTTCACCTGCTGTATACACCAGCTCTGTGGGAGATGACGTTTTCACTTTTTTTTTGTCTTTTCCAGTATGATTTTGGCCCTAATAAACAACTGAGATCCATCGACACAGAAGCCAGCCACGGATTTTCCAAAGCGCGCCGGAGCCAGAAAGAACAAGAAGGGTTAACGAGATGCAGCACTGGATGACGTGCAGAGTATTCTTTTTCTCAATTGAACTCTATAGATATCTAATTTTTTTTTTTTTTTGCTGTATTTTTTTAATATAGAAAAAAAATTTCCCCCAAAGTAGACAATTCCTTGTAATTTGTAAGAAGTCGTCAGCCTCATGTATAAAAGCTCACACGAAAAAAGGTATAGGCGTTTCCCAAAGTAGCCAATCACAGGACAGCTTTCATTGGTCCAGGATCAGTGAAAGATGAAAGGCGTGATCGGATTGGTCGCTTTGGACCTCTGCCTTCCACTTTTTTTTAAAAGAAAAAAAATCATGATTGTATCTTCTACCTTCTTCACTTTGTTCTCGCCATTTTTATCTGGAGCACTGAAATACATGGCACCAGCATTCGAGGGGTCAGTCGTAGGTTGCACTAGCTGGAAAATGACCGTCCGGTCCCAGAGATGTTTACACAAATTCAGACTAACTTGTAGTTCTCCAGTTGTTGCAAAAGTACAAAACTTGGCATGCTGGGAGTTGTAGTTTTGCAACAGTTACAGAGCTATAGGTTGGCGATCAGTGGACTATGGAGATTTTTTTAAAGCAATAGAACAATGCTGCACTTTGTAAACGCTTTATTTCTTCAGAGAGAATAATGTTGGTAGATTTTTGGGTTCTTAAGGTGATTTTGTACCGATATGATCAGATTGGGGTTGTATTTGCTTTCCAATAAAGTTGAACTGTCCAATGGGATCTGCCAGTCCGCATGTCGCGTCATACGAAACATCAACGGGCGAGAACTTATGTAATATATACTATATGGAGAAAAAGTATTTGGCGGCGTCTTAATCACGAAATTCAGATTTTACATTAAGACCCATTGCTTCCAGTGTAAGACTTCTGGCACTGGTTCCTCGAGTGTACATCCAGCCCCCTCTCACCCTGCTGTTTAACATACGGACCCATCACATCCAGGCTCTCCCCCCAATGTTTAACCTCAACCTCCAGCTCCTCCTCTTCCAGTGATTAACCTCTGGCCGAAACGCTCTCCCTCCCCCCCCCCCCCCTCTACAACCTACGGCTCATCTCACCTTCCCGTGTTTTACCCCTCCCATACCACAACCTCCGACTCCTCTCGCCTTCCCGTGTTTCACCACTCCCACACACACACAAACTCCGGCTCCTCTCGCCTTCCCGTGTTTCACCACTCCCACACACACACAACCTCCGGCTCCTCTCGCCTTCCCGTGTTTCACCACTCCCACACACACACAACCTCCGGCTCCTCTCGCCTTCCCGTGTTTCACCACTCCCACACACACAACCTCCGGCTCCTCTCGCCTTCCCGTGTTTCACCACTCCCACACACACAACCTCCGACTCCTCTCGCCTTCCCGTGTTTCACCACTCCCACACACACAACCTCCGACTCCTCTCGCCTTCCCGTGTTTCACCACTCCCACACACACAACCTCCGACTCCTCTCGCCTTCCCGTGTTTCACCACTCCCACACACACAACCTCCGGCTCCTCTCGCCTTTCCGTGTTTCACCACTCCCACACCACAACCTCCGACTCCTCTCGCCTTCCCGTGTTTCACCACTCCCACACACACAACCTCCGACTCCTCTCGCCTTCCCGTGTTTCACCACTCCCACACACACAACCTCCGGCTCCTCTCGCCTTCCCGTGTTTCACCACTCCCACACACACAACCTCCGGCTCCTCTCGCCTTCCCGTGTTTCACCACTCCCACACACACAACCTCCGGCTCCTCTCGCCTTCCCGTGTTTCACCACTCCCACACACACAACCTCCGGCTCCTCTCGCCTTCCCGTGTTTCACCACTCCCACACACACAACCTCCGGCTCCTCTCGCCTTCCCGTGTTTCACCACTCCCACACACACAACCTCCGACTCCTCTCGCCTTCCCGTGTTTCACCACTCCCACACACACAACCTCCGGCTCCTCTCGCCTTCCCGTGTTTCACCACTCCCACACACACAACCTCCGGCTCCTCTCGCCTTCCCGTGTTTCACCACTCCCACACACACAACCTCCGGCTCCTCTCGCCTTCCCGTGTTTCACCACTCCCACACACACAACCTCCGGCTCCTCTCGCCTTCCCGTGTTTCACCACTCCCACACACACAACCTCCGGCTCCTCTCGCCTTCCCGTGTTTCACCACTCCCACACACACAACCTCCGGCTCCTCTCGCCTTCCCGTGTTTCACCACTCCCACACACACAACCTCCGGCTCCTCTCGCCTTCCCGTGTTTCACCACTCCCACACACACAACCTCCGGCTCCTCTCGCCTTCCCGTGTTTCACCAC
Organism: Anomaloglossus baeobatrachus; assembly: GCF_048569485.1. Classification (NCBI taxonomy): domain Eukaryota; kingdom Metazoa; phylum Chordata; class Amphibia; order Anura; family Aromobatidae; genus Anomaloglossus; species Anomaloglossus baeobatrachus. The sequence continues at coordinate 26,775,230 of NC_134355.1, forward strand.
TCCCACACACACAACCTCCGGCTCCTCTCGCCTTCCCGTGTTTCACCACTCCCACACACACAACCTCCGGCTCCTCTCGCCTTCCCGTGTTTCACCACTCCCACACACACAACCTCCGGCTCCTCTCGCCTTTCCGTGTTTCACCACTCCCACACACACAACCTCCGGCTCCTCTCGCCTTTCCGTGTTTCACCACTCCCACACACACAACCTCCGGCTCCTCTCGTCTTCCCGTGTTTCACCACTCCCACACACACACAACCTCCGGCTCCTCTCGTCTTCCCGTGTTTCACCACTCCCACACACACACAACCTCCGGCTCCTCTCGTCTTCCCGTGTTTCACCACTCCCACACACACACAACCTCCGGCTCCTCTCGCCTTCCCGTGTTTCACCACTCCCACACACACAACCTCCGGCTCCTCTCGCCTTCCCGTGTTTCACCACTCCCACACACAACCTCCAGTCCAGCTCCTCGTCTTCCCGTGTTTCACCACTCCCACACCCTCCTCGTGTTTCACCACACCCACAACCTCAGACTCCTCTCGCCTTCCTGTGTTCCACCACTGCTCCACACACACACACAAGCTCCGGCTCCTCGCCGCCTTGTTACACCCTTCCCGTCTTGCAACCTCCGGCTCTTCGTGTTTCACCACACCTACACACACACACTCACACTCACACTCACACTCACACACTCACACTCTCTCCTCGCCTTCCCATGTTTCACCACTACACCCCCTCCCCCCCAACATCCAGCTCCTCGCCTTTTCGTGTTGCACCAGTGGCCCCCACTGCAGCCATCAGCATTTACTAACGCTGCAGATCTTACAGATAGCAGCACAGTCCTGTAAAAGGAGCCGCCAGGGTTACAAGTCCATTCATGACATTTCTTCCTCCTGAATCTTCCCCATTACTTGAGTGAGAAGCGAAAGGAACTTGAACAACTCAACCACAAAGTGTTGACCCCATAATTTTCCAGAGTGGGAATGTGGAGGAACAGAGGGTAGAAAAATCCCCCACTGCTCTACCAACCCATAACTGCAGAATCCAGACCTCCTCTGCTAACATCAGCACAAACAGTGCGTAAGCCGGGAGCTTCATGGCCAAACAGCTGCAGCCATACATCACCAAACACAATCCTAGATCTGAATGAATTGTCAAGGGAGAAATTTAGGTGAAAATAGCTAATGGTATCTTCGTTCAGGATACCAAAGGCCGGTGCCGTATTAGCTATATATCTGCGCAGATATTATGAGACTCAGTAATCAATGAACACAGAACATGTTCCCTGTTTGAGCCCAGGTTTGCGTCCGAACTCGTGTATTCTATTGTTCAAGCATTAAACACATCACTTCAGCCTTGAAACATATTTACAAAACTTCTCCATTTGCTCACACATACTGATAAGAAATAATTAGGGGGGGAATGCGTATAGGCAGCATTGGGAGAATGCATGAGATAATACATCATTCCAGATGGTACATTCCTCTCACACTTTGAAGATGGTAAGCGACGAGATTCTGTAGGAGTGATGCATGGGAGTATGGGATCACCCGCCTCATCCTACAAATATTACATTCCTTCTCCTGTGTATTTTACTGATCAGGCTCCCAATTAACTTAATGAATATTTCCCTAGTTCATTGGTACCTTGGTTAACTCTTTCTTGAATATATAGTTTAGAATCATATTATGGGTCTGTGTGATTGCTATATAGATGCAGATAATTATGCTACTACATCTATATTTTGATTATTTACATACACAGATATTCTTATTACGTTTGAACAATTTATAGCTTAGGCTACCTTCACAGAATGAAATATTCTCATTGAATACTTTGTGCTGTACAAAGCTGAATGTGCTGACAACAGAATCACACAGAAATCATCAATGGAAATCAAATGTTTTAACCAATGGAGGCCTGGATTTGAAGATACACAAAATTAACATGGAAACAAGTCAATACTGAGCCTCATTTTGTGTGTGGCCTCCACGTGTTTGTATGACCTCCCTACAACGCCTGGGCATGCTCCTGATGAGGTTGCAGATGGTCTCCTGAGGAATCTCCTCCCAGACCTGGACTAAAGCATCCTCCAACTTCTGGACAGTCTGTGGTGCAACGTAACGTTGGTGGATGGAGTAAGACAATGTCCCAGATGTGCTCAATCGGATTCAGGTCTGGGAAACGGGCAGGCCAGTGCATAGCTTCAATGTCTTCATCTTGCAGGAACTGCGAACACACTACAGCCACATGAGGTCTGGCATTGTCCTACATTAGGAGGAACCCAGGACCAACCGCACCAGCATATGGTGTCTCAGGATCTCATATCGGTACCTTATGACAGTCAGGCTACCTCTGGCGAGCACATGAAGAGGGCTCTGCATCCCTCCAAAGAAATGCCACCCCACACCATTACTGACCCACTGCCAAACCGGTCATCCTGAAGGATGTTGCAGGCAGCAGATTGCTCTCCATGGTATCTCCAGACTGTCACATGTGCTCAGTGTGAACCTACAGTCATCTGTGAAGAGAACAGGGGCCAGTGGCAAATTTGCCAATCCTGGTGTTCTGTGTCAAATGCAAAGTGTCCTGCACAGTGTTGGGTAGTGAGCACAACCCCATCTGTGGACATCGGGCCCTCATGCCATCCTCATGTAGTCGGTTTCTAACCATTTGTGTAGACACATGCACATTTGTGGCTGCTGGAGGTCAATTTGCAGAGCTCTGGCAGTGCTCCTCCTTGCACAAAGGCAGAGGTCCTGCTCCTCCTAGAGACCCCTCCACATCTCCTGGTAGCATCTCCATCCCCTGAACACTATGCTGATAGACACAGCTAATCTTCTTGCCACAGCTCTCATTGGTGTTATTATAAATGCATACAGTTGCACACTGAAAAAGCCAAACATGTACAAGGGAAAATATGGCACTGCATTACTGCAAAAGAGAGAGATTTAGTTTATGTATTGGCCAATGCATGTAAGCCCGGAAACCAATGGCAAGGTAATCTCTGTAATCCGGGAACCTAACTTAAATGCCACTATCTAGGTTAAAAACATCCATATCTGGGAAAAGAAGGGAATTTTGTTACTTACCGTAAATTCCTTTTCTTCTAGCTCCTATTGGGAGACCCAGACGATTGGGTGTATAGCACTGCCTCCGGAGGCCACACTAAGCATTAGGCTATGTGCGCACGTTGCGTAAAAACATGCAGTTACGCTGCGCTTTGTAGCGCAGCGTAACTGCATGCGTCCTGCGGCCCCTGCACAGTCTATGGAGATTGTGCAGGGGCCGTGCGCACGTGGCGTCTAAGAGCGCAGCGCTTCGGCTACTGCCGAAGCGCTGCGCAAAAAGAAGTGACATGTCACTTCTTTCCTGCGCTTTGCCGGCAGCTCCTGCTCTGTCTATGGCAGGAGCTGCAGGCAGGGCGCATGGAATCGGCGCTCACTACGGACATTTCTGCAGCGATCTAAAGCGCACATGTGCTCTTCAGATCGCTGCAGAAATTTCTGCAGGGCTTGTACGCAACGTGCGCACATAGCCTTACACTAAAAAGTGTAAGGCCCCTCCCCTTCTGGCTATACACCCCCAGTGGGATCACTGGCTGCTCAGTTTTAGTGCTAAAGCAAGAAGGAGGAAAGCCAATAACTGGTTTAAACAAATTCACTCCGAAGTAACATCGGAGAACTGAAAACCGTTCAACATGAACAACATGTGTACCCGAAAAAACCAACAATCCCGAAGGACAACAGGGCGGGTGCTGGGTCTCCCAATAGGAGCTAGAAGAAAAGGAATTTACGGTAAGTAACAAAATTCCCTTCTTCTTCGGCGCTCCATTGGGAGACCCAGACGATTGGGACGTCCAAAAGCTGTCCCTGGGTGGGTAAAGAAATACCTCATGTTAGAGCTGCAAAGACAGCCCTCCCCTACGGGTAGGCAACTGCCGCCTGCAGGACTCTTCTACCTAGGCTGGCGTCCGCCGAAGCATAGGTATGCACGTGATAATGTTTGGTGAAAGTTTGCTTGCGTAGCACTCTGGGCAAGAGTGCCAGAGGTGGGAACACATAAGGGAGCCGGAACTGCGACCAATCTTGCACTAAGGCGTCTGCCGCCAGAGCTCTTTGATCGCGAGACCGCGCCATGAACGTCGGGACCTTGTTGTTGTGCCGCGACGCCATTAGGTCGACGTCCGGCACCCCCCAGCGGCGACAGATTTCCTGAAACACGTCCGGGTGAAGGGACCATTCCCCTGCGTCCATACCCTGGCGACTGAGGAAGTCTGCTTCCCAGTTTTCTACGCCCGGGATGTGAACCGCTGATATGGTGGATGCTCTGTCCTCCACCCACAGCAGAATCCGCCGGACTTCCTGGAAGGCTTGCCGACTGCGTGTTCCTCCCTGGTGGTTGATGTATGCCACCGCTGTGGAGTTGTCCGACTGAATTCGGATCTGCTTTCCTTCCAGCCACTGCTGGAAGGCTAGTAGGGCTAGATACACTGCCCTGATTTCCAGAACATTGATCTGAAGGGTGGACTCCTGCTGAGTCCACGTCCCTTGAGCCCTGTGGTGGAGAAAAACTGCTCCCCACCCTGACAGACTTGCGTCTGTCGTGACCACTGCCCAGGATGGGGGCAGGAATGATCTTCCCTGTGATAATGAGGTGGGAAGAAGCCACCATTGCAGAGAGTCCTTGGCCGTCTGGGAAAGGGAGACTTTCCTGTCCAGGGAAGTTGACTTCCCGTCCCATTGGCGGAGAATGTCCCATTGAAGTGGGCGCAGATGAAACTGTGCAAACGGGACTGCTTCCATTGCTGCCACCATCTTCCCTAGGAAGTGCATGAGGCGCCTTAAGGAGTGCGACTGACCGTGAAGGAGAGACTGTACCCCTGTCTGTAGTGACCGCTGCTTGTCCAGCGGAAGCTTCACTATCGCTGGCAGAGTATGAAACTCCATGCCAAGATACGTTAGTGATTGAGTCGGTGACAGATTTGACTTTGAGAAGTTGATGATCCACCCGAACGTCTGGAGAGTCTCCAGTGCAACATTCAGGCTGAGTTGGCATGCCTCTTGAGAGGGTGCCTTGACAAGTAGATCGTCCAAGTAAGGGATCACCGAGTGTCCCTGGGAGTGCAAGACTGCTACCACTGCCGCCATGACCTTGGTGAAAACCCGTGGGGCTGTCGCCAGACCAAATGGCAGAGCTACGAACTGAAGATGGTCGTCTCCTATCACGAAGCGTAGAAAACGTTGGTGCTCTGTAGCAATCGGCACGTGGAGATAAGCATCTTTGATGTCTATTGATGCTAGGAAATCTCCTTGAGACATTGAGGCAATGACTGAGCGGAGGGATTCCATCCGGAACCGCCTGGCGTTCACATGCTTGTTGAGCAGTTTTAGGTCCAGAACAGGACGGAATGAGCCGTCCTTTTTTGGCACCACAAAGAGATTGGAGTAAAAACCTTGTCCTTGTTCCTGAAGAGGAACAGGGACCACCACTCCTTCTGCTCTTAGAGAATTCACCGCCTGCAGAAGGGCATCTGCTCGGTCGGGATGTGGGGAAGTTCTGAAGAACCGAGGCGGAGGACGAGAACTGAACTCTATCCTGTACCCGTGAGACAAAATGTCTGTTACCCACCGGTCTTTGACCTGTGGCAGCCAAATGTCGCAAAAGCGGGAGAGCCTGCCACCGACCGAGGATACGGAGGGAGGCGGCCGAAAGTCATGAGGCAGCCGCCTTGGAAGCGGTACCGCCGGCTGCTTTCTTGGGGCGTGAGTGAGCCCGCCAGGAATCAGAGCTCCTTTGCTCTTTCTGAGTCCCCTTGGACGAGGCGAACTGGGGCTTGCCCGAGCCTCGAAAGGACCGAAACTTTGACTGCCACTTCCTCTGTGGAGGTTTGCTTGATCTGGGCTGGGGTAAGGAAGAGTCCTTACCTTTGGACTGTTTAATGATTTCCGCCAATTGCTCACCAAACAGTCTGTCTCCAGATAATGGCAAGCTGGTTAAACATTTTTTAGAAGCAGAATCTGCTTTCCATTCCTTTAACCACAAGGCTCTGCGCAAAACTACAGAGTTGGCGGAAGCCATTGCGGTACGGCTCGTAGAGTCCAGTACCGCATTAATAGCGTAGGTCGCAAACGCAGTCATTTGCGTAGTTAAGGACGCCACTTGCGGCACTGCTGGACGTATGAAAGAGTCCACCTGTGCCAAACCAGCTGAAATAGCTTGGAGCGCCCACACGGCCGCGAATGCTGGAGCAAACGACGCGCCAATAGCTTCATAGACAGATTTCAACCAAAGGTCCATCTGTCTGTCATTGGCATCTTTAAGTGAAGCCCCATCCTCCACTGCAACTATGGATCTAGCTGCAAGCCTGGATATTGGAGGGTCCACTTTTGGACACTGGGTCCAGCGTTTGACCACGTCAGGGGGAAAGGGATAACGTGTATCCTTAAGACGTTTGGAAAAACGCTTGTCCGGATTAGCATGGTGTTTCTGGATTGATGCTCTGAAGTCAGAGTGGTCCAGAAAGGTGCTCAATTTACGCTTGGGATACAGGAAATGGAATTTCTCCTGCTGGGCAGCTGCCTCCTCTGCTGAAGGGGCTGGGGGAGAAATATCCAACAGCCTATTGATGGCCGCTATAAGGTCATTTACCATGGCGTCACCATCTGGCGTATCCAAATTGAGTGCGGTGTCAGGGCTAGACTCCTGATCACCCACCTCTGTCTCATCATATAGAGACCCTTCTCGCTGAGACCCTGACCCGCGTGATGACGTGGAGGGTCTCTCCCAGCGAGCTCGCTTAGGCGGCCTGGGACTGTCATCGGAGTCAGAGCCCTCAGCCAGTGATGCCTGGGACCCCCGTGAAGTACGGATTAGTTCCAACTGAGGGGGACCGGGGAACATAGGGACAGTAGTGTCCATGGTCTGAGCAACTGGCCTGGACTGCAAGGTCTCCAGGATTTTTGTCATAGTCACAGACATTTTATCAGCAAAGACTGCAAATTCTGTCCCCGTCACCGGGGCAGGGTTCACAGGAGACTCTGCCTGGGCTACTACCACCATAGGCTCTGGCTGACGAAGTGCCACTGGGACTGAACATTGCACACAATGAGAGTCGTTGGAGCCTGCTGGTAGATTAGCCCCACATGCTGTACAAGCAGTGTATACAGCCCGTGCCTTGGCACCCTTGCGTTTTGTGGATGACATGTTGTTGTCTTCCCAGAGCAATATAGGGTATACAGCCAAGAAGCGACCGTACAGTGCAGTATATATCTATAGATATCTGGTACAGGAAAAAGTACACCAATACACACTGTGGCACAAGAGGGGCCAGCACTAAAGTACTGCTTACCGCCCGCTAAACGCGGGTGTGTGGTCCAGAAATCCCTAGTCTTGGGTCTCCCAGAGCCTGTGTCCGTCCTCCAGCCAGAACTGCATGCAGGAATGGCTGCCGGCGTCCTGTGGAGGGGGGGGCGGGCCCTGGGCGTGCCAGACCAAAAGCGGGAAACCTGTGTCCCACTGTGCCAAGTGAGAGGGCTGGAGCATGTAAATAAGGCTCCAGCCCTCGGCGCTGAGTAAACGTACAGCGTCTCTCCCCTTCCCTGATTGACAGGGAGGGGGCGGGAACGAAGCGGAGCTAGGCCGCAAAAGCCGGGGACTAAATTTATAAGCGCCGCCGCCGTAAAAGCGCGGTCGGCGCTAAGTCCCCGGCGCACTACAAGTCCCAGCCGCGCCGCCGCTCCGAGAGTGGCCGGCGCGGTAGTTCCCAGCACATGAAGTCACACAGCTAAGCTGCTGTGACTCAAACCCCAGCGTTACTGTCCCCGGCGCACTAACACACCCAGCAAGTCTGGTGTGTGCGTGCCCGCCTGAACGGGGACACAGAGTACCTGAAAGTTGCAGGGCCTTGTCCCTGAATGGTACACAGCTCCGTATCCATCAGGTTCACTGGGTCTGTGGATGGAGCCCGGCCTCAGGGCTTGGGGGCCGGTAAGATCCCACTTCCACAGAGCCCCTCAGGGGGATGGGGAAGGAAAGCAGCATGTGGGCTCCAGCCTCCGTACCCGCAATGGGTACCTCAACCTTACGAACCACAAGTGGGGTAAGAAGGGAGCATGCTGGGGGCCGTATATGGGCCCTCTTTTCTTCCATCCGACATAGTCAGCAGCTACTGCTGACTAAACAGTGGAGCTATGCGTGGATGTCTGACCTCCTTCGCACAAAGCAGAAAACTGGTGAGCCAGTGATCCCACTGGGGGTGTATAGCCAGAAGGGGAGGGGCCTTACACTTTTTAGTGTAATTGCTTTGTGTGGCCTCCGGAGGCAGTGCTATACACCCAATCGTCTGGGTCTCCCAATGGAGCGCCGAAGAAATCCCACTATTTGGACTACAAACCTCCATGTATGGGCAGCTAGGCTCCTGCTACAATGGTTATGAACACAGCTAGGTCTTAAGGCAGAAAAAGACTCACTAGGAATATAAAAAAACTGACCCGCACAGCCAACAAATGTGAACAGAAGCTAACTGAAAAAAAACATAGTAACTATAAATGCATACAGTTGTACATTTTTGGCTTTTTCCGTGTGCAAGGGAAAATACGTCACTGCATTACTGCTAAAGAGAGCTATGTAGTGCCACTGATTTAACGTTTTAATTTTTTTTTTTATATTTTGCTCAAATAATATTTAAACAAAACATTACTACTTTACATTTTCAGTTTAAATTTTTATTTTTGACGACATCTTCCCTTTAAGTGTCCCCTTTAATTTTTTGAGCCCTTCAGCCACAAAAAAAAAAAAACCCTACCCCACTAAATGAGATGGTGTTCCCTAAATAATTAGAAAAACAGTGAAAATAAATATATAAATATTGGAGACTTTAGTTTTATACTTTAATGTGGTAAATAATACAAAGTAACTTAAACGGCATAATATAGATCAAAAGAAAAAAAATAAAATAAAATAGTAAGAGCATTCTTTTGAAACATTTAATATCAGTCCATAGCAAATAGTCATTACATACCAAAAAGCTCTAAGTGTTAACTAGATCCACCACAACTCCAGACAAATCTCCACAACTTTAAAATCTTTTGAGATCAGTTCAGTTTTATTCCTCTTGATCCCTGCAGCTTGGTTCGTAATGCTTTATGGTCTTTTTTTTTTTTTCCTTTCTAACTTTCCCCCTAAAACCTTTTATTATTTTTTTTCCTTTACATTTTTTTATTTTTTTTTTAATTTTCTTTAATTATTTTTTTTTTTCAAGATGCTTTTCTTTTTGCATCTGACCTTAATACTAAACATATGAAATTTTAGAATATCTATCCTGACCCAAAGGGCAGAAAAAAAAAAAAAAAAAAGAAAAGAAAAAATAAAACCAATGAAGAGAAAGAAAAAAAAAGTGTATGTAAATTCTAAGTTTATAAAAATATAGTGGAGCCACTGTGGAGACATGAAACGCAGCACGGATGGTGCCGGAAGCAGTTGGTTCCTTGAATTTTTTTTTTTTTTTATTTATTGCACAGAAATATATTACTGACGGTCGTGTCAGTTCCATCCACATTACTTGGGATATTAAGGAAAGCGCAGGACTTGTATTTGGCAAGTTACAATGGCAGCTTTGTGCCCGACGAGGGACGAAAATCAAGGGATCCGTTGCATCTGGGAAGAAGTCTTAAACTTTGCAAGATGAATGCTTACCTGTAAGGAAGTACACCCCCCCCCCCCCCCTTCCTCATTTGAGCTGCGCAGCCTCACATAGGTCTACACGAGCCCGAGCGCAAAAGTCATGAAACCAGCTATTTGTGGCAAAAAAAGGATTATATCCCTCCCGTTTTTGGCACAAAATGCACTCCTCCCGTATACTATAGCGCACACGCGTCTTTCACAACAGCTAGCAACCTTGTTCTGGATTTTTTTCAAATTGTGGACAACCCCCTTTAAGAAGCCGTATCAACCCCTGACCATGTAAACTCCGCTACATTGAAATGAATGCAACAGCGTTGCTCTACCATGCACAATCCACGGTCAGGGGTGGCAGAGTTTCCGAAATCAGCCATGTTTGACTAAGTGTGGACAACCCCTTTAAGAAACCATATCAACCCCTGACTATGCATTTAACTCAGCTACATTGAAATGAATGGAGTAGAGTTGCACTACCATGCATAATCCACAGTCAGGGATGGCAGGGTTTCCAAAATCAGCCATGTTTGACTACCGCTTTAAGAACTTCCCTACATTTTACCCCTCCCCCTAGTGTTAGTCCTCATCCTCACACACATACATTTTGGATATAGGCTTTTGCTTCAGGTATGTAATACAGGGTAGGAGGTATTACAGCTTCAAGTACAAGCTCTATGGGGACCTACTCTGAAAAAAGCGCCGTTCTCTACCCTCCACATTGCAAATTAGGAACCAGAAGCTGGAACAGCGCCACTCTTGTCCAGAGGCCGGGTCTGGTATTGCAGCCCGGCCCTTTCAATAGTGTGCTAATCGGCAGATTGCCAATAATGGTCATCAGTAACTAAAATGCAAAAAAAAAAAAAAAAAAAACTAATAGCTGCAAACATGATGAGCTGTGAACCGATGGTCGCTTGTGCTTCAAAGCAACGTGTGATGCCATGCAAAGCCCTGGGTCTGGCCAGAAGCCGCCTGCAATATCGCACCGGCCGTCTCCTCATCCAGAGGGAACATTATATGGATCTTGCACAATTATCTCCAGATATTTTTTTTTTATTTTTTACACAGCAAGAAGCATTTACGTAAAGTCTGCAGCTTTCCGTGAATGGTGGTTGTATGGGCCTCAATACCGGCAGAGGTGACCACCTGCGTCACGTCAGGTAAAGGCAGCCGTTGTTGCAGTTATCAGAGGTTTTCGTAATTCCCTCTAGAGCAGTGACGCTTCTCAGCATCCGGGGGTCACTCACCCCAATAAACATTATTCTACTCTACTAGGTCATCATTAGGGTTGTAGTGTGGAACAACTTCGATAATCGGGGGGGGGGGGAGCAGGAGATGTTTTATCCCACCCTTTCCCTGGACCAGTCATACAGCGAATCCGGAAGACTCGGCCCCATCAACTTTCACGGAGCAGGTGCAAACCCATGAGGAACCTAATCTGCCATGATCGGTTTTGGGCTGCCGGTCGGTGTCTGCCTGCTCGATGGTGGAGGGGGGGGTAGTAAATGAAGCTGTAAGTGTAAACCACACCAGGATTGTTTAGATCTTGGGGGACCTATGGCAAGAAGAGCATCACCTAAATCCTCCCTTCCCCAGCAGTCACATCATGGTAGAGGGTGTGGACACTGTATGGTATGAGGTGTATGGAGAAATAATGGGGGACGTAAACAAAATCTGCAAAGAGAAACGTTTAATCTGGTAAAGAACAGGATCAGGTCCATGTGTCCCTATCACTCCGTACAGGGGGGTGCAATATGGCTTCTCCCCACTTTCTGCAGACAGTGAAGACCGCTTGCCGCAACTTATGGCCGCTCCTTGTCCCATAGCTCAGGTGTAATGGAGGATCAAGCACTTGTAAACGTTCCACCAGGACGACTTTCAACTACGTACAACCTCACAGGACATGTGGTGGGCTATGGCACCACCGCATGCAAACCTCGCAAGCCATGTGGAGGCATAATAGACCTCCATGGTGGGCTATGGCACCACCGCCTGCAAATGCCACAGCTGTATACAGAGCCATGGACAAACCTCTGCACCCACAGCTAGTAAAGACCAATGTGCACAGGCCCTTACAATGGCCCATAGCAGCTATGAGGCTACAGCTCCCACCGTGCAGTAACAGACAGTGGTGGATAAGATGATGGGAGTTGTAGTTCGAGGACGGCCCTTCGAGGACGGCCCTTCGAGGACGGCCCTTCGAGGACGGCCCTTCGAGGACGGCCCTTCGAGGACGGCCCTTCGAGGACGGCCCTTCGAGGACGGCCCTTCGAGGACGGCCCTTCGAGGACGGCCCTTCGAGGACGGCCCTTCGAGGACGGCCCTTCGAGGACGGCCCTTCGAGGACGGCCCTTCGAGGACGGCCCTTCGAGGACGGCCCTTCGAGGACGGCCCTTCGAGGACGGCCCTTCGAGGACGGCCCTTCGAGGACGGCCCTTCGAGGACGGCCCTTCGAGGACGGCCCTTCGAGGACGGCCCTTCGAGGACGGCCCTTCGAGGACGGCCCTTCGAGGACGGCCCTTCGAGGACGGCCCTTCGAGGACGGCCCTTCGAGGACGGCCCTTCGAGGACGGCCCTTCGAGGACGGCCCTTCGAGGACGGCCCTTCGAGGACGGCCCTTCGAGGACGGCCCTTCGAGGACGGCCCTTCGAGGACGGCCCTTCGAGGACGGCCCTTCGAGGACGGCCCTTCGAGGACGGCCCTTCGAGGACGGCCCTTCGAGGACGGCCCTTCGAGGACGGCCCTTCGAGGACGGCCCTTCGAGGACGGCCCTTCGTCTCCATCTTACCCCCATCTCCCCCTGACCTCCGCAGCCACAAAATAAAACGCCGGTGGCCACATCCGATCGAGTGACCCCAGCGGCCAAAAATGAGACCCTCAGACCTCACCTAAGACTCCATATCAGCAGCAAAATAAATGGACATCTGTTACAGCATTGCAATCAGACATCTAGGGGAAGGAAATACCATTCCCCTCCCCCTAATAGCACCCACTCCCCCTGGCTTGTAATTGTGCATTAAATGGGGGAGAAGGGAGGGACGGTGATAAACCAAAACAGCCCCCCAATCATCTCCATGGAGCCATCGTCTCGATAAAGCTGGTTGAATTTTTTTATTTATTTTTTCTTCGAATTTTTACACAAAATGAACTCACTATATAGTCCTATAAATAATTTATTGTTAAAAAAAATTGTGCCGTTAACCCCCGATAGGATGGGGAGGAAGAGGGGGAAGGGGGAGGGGGGGGCATAACACGTTCTGCCGCAAAGTACAAAAACTAGGATTTTTTCCATACAATGGAGTTAAATTGTGTTTGTTTTTTTCCTTTTCTTGTTAATATTATATATACTGCTTTTAATTTTTTATTGGGGGGGAGGGACAGGAGTTCAGCAAACTTTGTTTCTGGAAAAAATTTTAAAATAAAAAAACCTGAAAAAAAAATTAAATAAAATATAATATATATAGAAGTAAGGCTACTATCCATGAACCAAGCTGGAAAGATCTCAAGCTAAATAAGGCGGAAAGAATCCATGAAACGAGAGGAGAAAATACTTTCCTATTAAATGGATACTCAGACTAAAGCGATCTATGAAGCCTTCTAAACTGTTAAATAATTTTTTTTTTTTCTGATTTTTTTTTTCCAAACAAGCATTAAACTTCATTACACAGAAGAGCAACGAGGATGGTAGGCTGCCGGACGAAAAAAGAAAATAAAAATTAAAAAAAAAAAAGGCAGAAAAAAGGGGAAAAAAAAAGAAAAATAATAAAAAAAAAAAAAAATACCAAGTTCAATGGACAGCTTGAATATAGCACAGTTCTTCACAACCGATGGGGGGTAACACGGTGTCCAATAACAATCTAACGACGTGCTTCATCATCGGAGCTGGGTACTATGAAGCAGGGTGGTAAATGATCGGCCCCCGGACGAGGGCACCAGACTTGAAGGTTTTTTTTTTTGAGTGTATTTTTTTATTTTTTTAACTTCTCTTGAAAAGCGTCTGTCCCGCTATCAATCCTTTTTGTTTTGTTTGCACCAATCCCAAGCCATTTAAAAATACGACTAAGTTTTAAGTTAGAGAAGTCGTCTTCAGCGAAAAAAAGGAAAAAAAAAAAAAAAAAACAAAAACAGAAATTTGCCATCAACTGTCCATGCTACTGCATTCCTCTAGAACAGAAGTGTGGGGGGCATTTTTTGGAAGGAGGAAAAGAAGAGAAAGACAAAATGTTAAAATTCAACAATTCTTATTGATTGATAAACATTAAGAAGGGGTTGTCTGGGATTAGGAAACCATGACTGCCGAGTCTCAGACTATGCCATGTCCATTCACTTCAATGGGGCTGAGGTGTAATACCAGACATGGCCTGTTGTCAGGGGGCAGCGCAGTTTCTGAAACAAAGTAGCCAAGTTTTCCAAATCTTGCACAACCCCATTAAACAATAAAATACCCCATTAGTATAATGTCGCACAACCCTGTGTTTACCTGCAATCTGGTGGGATTTACAACAAGGCAATATATTTTTTCCTTTTCAAACTCCACTTCCTCACCAACCCCCAATCCCCCACAATTTAGGGCATGATTATTTTGTAGGGATGTGTGTTTTAGGGATAGAATTCTGGTTTAGAGGAGTCTCCTGCCTCTGCAGCCTCAGGAAAGCATTGCTATTATGCGCTAATTTGGCCCCCTTATTCACCGGGGGGGCACCGGTCGCTGGTGCCCCCTACCTCCCCAGCCCACGGTCGCCGGTGCCCCCTACCTCCCCAGCCCACGGTCGCCGGTGCCCCCTACCTCCCCAGCCCACGGTCGCCGGTGCCCCCTACCTCCCCAGCCCACGGTCGCCGGTGCCCCCTACCTCCCCAGCCCACGGTCGCCGGTGCCCCCTACCTCCCCAGCCCACGGTCGCCGGTGCCCCCTACCTCCCCAGCCCACGGTCGCCGGTGCCCCCTACCTCCCCAGCCCACGGTCGCTGGTGCCCCCTACCTCCCCAGCCCACGGTCGCTGGTGCCCCCTACCTCCCCAGCCCACGGTCGCTGGTGCCCCCTACCTCCCCAGCCCACGGTCGCTGGTGCCCCCTACCTCCCCAGCCCACGGTCGCTGGTGCCCCCTACCTCCCCAGCCCACGGTCGCTGGTGCCCCCTACCTCCCCAGCCCACGGTCGCTGCTGGCCCCTCAGACTCCATCTCTGAGCCCAAGTGGTATGCTACTCTGGCCTCGACTGTCCTGGCTAATGAGGCCAGCATGGTAGATTATGGGGGTTTTACTTTCCCTAATCATAGTATTGGGAGCATCCTGAGGCAGTGGCTCCTTGTTGGTCCACTGCAGCACTCCTTTTGCCATTCTGTGCATCACGAGGTCCTCCCTACCGCACCACAAGCCCAACCCCACCAGACACATACTAGATTTACAACTGCTGTATCCTGCTCCTCTATAGGTCGTGGTGCCTTCACAGCAGAGCAATCCACTGCTGCCCCCACCACATGTACCCTCATATGACCATAGCCGGGGCATACTGGTGATCCTTTTCCTCACAGATTGTTCCCTTCACGTCAGACTTTTCCCACCTGCCCCAGGGACTCATGACTTCTATGGTTATCACCAGGGCATTTTCATGTCTTATTACACTCGTGTTCCATCCCTGGTCTGAATGATCTACAGTAGTGGCCATGTCTACGGATATTCTCTTTTCCATCTTGCCATTGTTCAGCAGGCGTCCTGAGAAAGGCTTTTGCCTCCCTCTTGGCTCGAATGTCTTGATTCTAGGCAGAGGTTGTTGCGGCCTTGTGACCAGCATCCTCTGTTTGATGGTCTCTGCCTTCAAGTCAGATTCCATTGGGCCGCCCAAGATTCCATTGGGCCGCCCAAGATTCCATTGGGCCGCCCAAGATTCCATTGGGCCGCCCAAGATTCCATTGGGCCGCCCAAGATTCCATTGGGCCGCCCAAGATTCCATTGGGCCGCCCAAGATTCCATTGGGCCGCCCAAGATTCCATTGGGCCGCCCAAGATTCCATTGGGCCGCCCAAGATTCCATTGGGCCGCCCAAGATTCCATTGGGCCGCCCAAGATTCCATTGGGCCGCCCAAGATTCCATTGGGCCGCCCAAGATTCCATTGGGCCGCCCAAGATTCCATTGGGCCGCCCAAGATTCCATTGGGCCGCCGTGAAATAGGTTGGTGAATTCTCTGGATCATGTATCGGCTTCCCGCCCTGGTAAGCAGGGATTGCCTTTGGAGGTTCTTCTCAGATTGAGACTCTACCTTCCTTCCCTTTGTTGGCAACTAACATTTGGTAATGAACCCCAATGCTGGAGAGGTTTGTGGTCACAATCTACTTCCCTTGGTCTCTGGCCGTAGGCACAAGTTCAGCCCTATGGTGACTCCTAGGTGCTTTCTAAATCTCCACAGAGTTTAGAATAAAAGCAGGACTCTATAATGAGGTAGCCTGCCTATATTTCATGCTGTCCACGGTTCAGACAGAATGAAAACTACTAACAAGTTCCCCTTTAGGTCCCATCTGTCATGTTGAGTCTAGTCTACCGCAGAAATGAATCGCCGTTCAATATGCTACATAATTACCTTCAAACTCCTGGTTTTCTATGTAAGGTGCTGGTCCCCATATTCTAACTGTGCCGTCATCAGAAGCGCTGGCCATCAGCGAGGGAATCTGCGGGTTCCAACTCACACAGTTTACGGTGCGCGTGTGTCCAGTCAGCTCCGCGATGGGTAACTCACTGCGTTTGTGCCAGACATAGACCTTGTGATCTGTAGGAGGGACAAAAAGCCGTTACTCCTAAGAGGGGGCCATCTAGCACCTCATGCTTCTGTATTGGGGGTAAGGGGGAAGGCGGGGGGTGGGATGATGCTCATACAGACACTTCGCAGCTATTGAAAGCACAGATACCAGACGGGAGTGCACAGTGCCTGCCAAATGTCTGATACCACACCAGCGCCCAGTGGGAAAGGAAAGGAGCTGGACCACCCCCTTTTAATCTCTGGGACGGACATCAAACGAGTACAGAAAACGTGATGAAGGCAGAGCGTTACCTTCACTGCCGCTAGCGATGAAGTCTTCATTATGACCGCCGAAGCACGAGTGTATTGTGTAGAAGCCCTGCGTCACGCCTTGGTATTTTCTCACTAAAACTCGATCCTGCAAATCCCATAAGTGAACACCCTGGAAGAGGAGAATAAAATAGGGATGAAAACATAACTCAAAATTGGACTTAAAAGGCATATATTTTAAAAGGTGTCAAACAAGGACCTCCCAGTGAGCCAGGTATGGTGGCCTGCTAGGCCAGATTTCACCAATGGGGGTTCTGTAAGTTTAATGATGAGTCTCATGTATTGCAATAGAAAAAAAGATAGTGGTCAGAATAATAAGTTATACATATTTTGTAACGAAAATTGTCCCACTATGCAACCCTTACAGAGACCACCATAAAAGAACAGCGTGAAAGTAAATAAAATAAATTCTTGCGCTGCTGTTGATTTGTTCAATCCTCCTCCTAAAGATCGCAGTATGGTGCGGCTCATTTATCCTGCGCTCCACACTGAGCGCTTACACTGGGGATTACGTGTAAATCTCTGAAATATGTGATTCACAAGGAACTACTGAGGGAACATTCACTGTAATGAGGCCGAGGGCGTCACCTTGGACGCTCTCTGAGCCATCCGTGCCCATCTTGTTAGGTGTGCATAAGATTGCAGTTGACCACCTCTTTTGTGCACATCTTACAAGCCGGACAGAAGCCACACGAGTCCAGAGTAACTCTGCTGCCTCGTTAGGGAAAGGATCTGTTGGGGGTTTCATCTGAACAATGTATTTTGTAGATTTAGAAGGAAACCCTAAATGTAAGTGCTCAGCATAGAGCACATGATAAATGTGAACTGATCCAAAGTGTTCTGTATCTCAAAATGCCACCAATAAAAGCTTCTACTCAAACCACAAGAAGCAAGACCACACTCGGGTCTGCCATCTGGTAACAGAACCATAGGGGGCTCATTACTGGTAGCACAAGGGTTCTGGAAAAGTGATATGGCTCCCCCCCCCCCCCCCTTCTCCTTCCAAAGAAATCCAGTGAAATCTGCCCCTCTCACTTTGAGCCCCACATTGTCCTAAACCACAGTTGCCGTCCACATGTTTGGCATTACTGTAGTGAGGAGAGCCCTCTAAATTTACAGGGTGAATGTCTCCAGAGCACGAGAGCAGGGCACAAATGTACTGGGCACGACAATGGCAGATTTCCATTTTTTACTCTACAACATCCATTGTTGCTTGGTTCTGGAAAACACCCATGGAGACAATCATTCTCGTAGAGCATCTCATAAAAGGGGTGTAATTTCCAAATTGGGGGTCACTGGAAGGTTTCTGCTCTTCTGGCTCTCAGAGTCTGCAAACTATTCTAGGAAACTCTGCGCTCCAGAAGCCAAATGGCACGGCGAAACAGTGGGGTATCGCCACGGTCACAAAAAAAAAAAAATTGTGTCATAATTATGTGATCAGTTTTATCTTATTCCCCTTGTGAAAATGTAAAATCTGGGGCCAGAACATTCTAGTGGTAAAAAGAAGGGAATTTTGTTACTTACCGTAAATTCCTTTTCTTCTAGCTCCTATTGGGAGACCCAGACGATTGGGTGTATAGCTACTGCCTCCGGAGGCCACACAAAGCATTACACTAAAAAGTGTAAGGCCCCTCCCCTTCTGGCTATACACCCCCCGTGGGATCACGGGATGCTCAGTTTTAGTGCTAAAGCAAGAAGGAGGAAAGCCAATAACTGGTTTAAACAAATTCACTCCGAAGTAACGTCGGAGAACTGAAAACCGTTCAACATGAACAACATGTGTACCCGAAAAAAACAAAAATCCCGAAGGACAACAGGGCGGGTGCTGGGTCTCCCAATAGGAGCTAGAAGAAAAGGAATTTACGGTAAGTAACAAAATTCCCTTCTTCGGCGCTCCATTGGGAGACCCAGACGATTGGGACGTCCAAAAGCAGTCCCTGGGTGGGTAAAGAAATACCTCATGTTAGAGCTGCAAAGACAGCCCTCCCCTACGGGGAGGCACCTGCCGCCTGCAGGACTCTTCTACCTAGGCTGGCGTCCGCCGAAGCATAGGTATGCACCTGATAATGTTTGGTGAAAGTGTGCAGACTCGACCAGGTAGCTGCCTGGCACACCTGTTGAGCCGTAGCCTGGTGTCGTAATGCCCAGGACGCACCCACGGCTCTGGTTGAGTGGGCCTTTAGCCCTGAAGGAACCGGAAGCCCAGCAGAACGGTAGGCTTCAAGAATTGGTTCTTTGATCCATCGAGCCAGGGTGGCTTTGGAAGCCTGCGACCCTTTGCGCTTACCAGCGACAAGGACAAAGAGTGCATCGGAGCGGCGCAGAGGCGTCGTGCGGGAAATGTAGATTCTGAGTGCTCTCACCAGATCTAACAAATGTAAATCCTTCTCATACCGATGAACTGCATGAGGATAAAAGGAAGGCAGGGAGATATCCTGATTTAGATGAAAAGAGGATACCACCTTAGGGAGAAACTCCTGAATGGGGCGCAGCACTACCTTGTCCTGGTGGAAGACCAGGAAAGGAGCCTTGGATGACAGCGCTGCTAGCTCAGACACTCTCCGAAGAGATGTGATCGCTACCAGAAAAGCCACTTTCTGTGATAGTCGAGAAAGTGAAACATCCCTCAGAGGCTCGAAGGGCGGCTTCTGGAGGGCAACTAGTACCCTGTTCAGATCCCATGGATCTAACGGCCGCTTGTACGGGGGTACGATATGACAAACCCCCTGCAGGAACGTGCGCACCTTAGAAAGTCGTGCTAGACGCTTCTGAAAAAAGACGGATAGCGCCGAGACTTGCCCTTTAAGGGAGCCGAGCGACAAACCTTTTTCTAACCCAGATTGCAGGAAAGAAAGAAAAGTAGGCAATGCAAATGGCCAGGGAGACACTCCCTGAGCAGAGCACCAGGATAAGAATATCTTCCACGTTCTGTGGTAGATCTTAGCAGACGTGGGCTTCCTAGCCTGTCTCATGGTGGCAACGACCCCTTGGGATAATCCTGAAGACGCTAGGATCCAGGACTCAATGGCCACACAGTCAGGTTCAGGGCCGCAGAATTCCGATGGAAAAACGGCCCTTGGGACAGTAAGTCTGGTCGGTCTGGTAGTGCCCACGGTTGGCCGACTGTGAGATGCCACAGATCCGGGTACCACGACCTCCTCGGCCAGTCTGGGGCGACGAGTATGACGCGGCTGCAATCGGATCTGATCTTGCGTAGCACTCTGGGCAAGAGTGCCAGAGGTGGAAACACATAAGGGAGCCGGAACTGCGACCAATCTTGCACCAAGGCGTCTACCGCCAGAGCTCTTTGATCGCGAGACCGCGCCATGAAGGTCAGGACCTTGTTGTTGTGCCGAGACGCCATTAGGTCGACATCCGGCACCCCCCAGCGGTGACAGATTTCCTGAAACACGTCTGGGTGAAGGGACCACTCCCCTGCGTCCATACCCTGGCGACTGAGGAAGTCTGCTTCCCAGTTTTCCACGCCCGGGATGTGAACCGCGGATATGGTGGATGCTCTGTCCTCCACCCACATCAGAATCCGCCGGACTTCCTGGAAGGCTTGCCGACTGCGTGTCCCTCCTTGGTGGTTGATGTATGCCACCGCTGTGGAGTTGTCCGACTGAATTCGGATCTGCTTTCCTTCCAGCCACTGCTGGAAGGCTAGTAGGGCCAGATACACTGCCCTGATTTCCAGAACATTGATCTGAAGGGTGGACTCCTGCTGAGTCCACGTACCCTGAGCCCTGTGGTGGAGAAAAACTGCTCCCCACCCTGACAGACTCGCGTCCGTCGTGACTACTGCCCAGGATGGGGGTAGGAAGGATCTTCCCTGTGATAAAGAGGTGGGAAGAAGCCACCACTGCAAAGAGTCCTTGGTCGTCTGGGACAGGGAGACTTCCCTGTCCAGGGATGTTGACTTCCCGTCCCATTGGCGGAGAATGTCCCACTGAAGTGGGCGCAGATGAAACTGCGCAAACGGGACTGCCTCCATTGCTGCCACCATCTTCCCTAGGAAGTGCATGAGGCGCCTTAAGGGGTGCGACTGACCTTGAAGGAGAGACTGCACCCCTGTCTGTAGTGACCGCTGCTTGTCCAGCGGAAGCTTCACTATCGCTGAGAGAGTATGAAACTCCATGCCAAGATACGTTAGTGATTGGGTCGGTGACAGATTGGACTTTGAAAAGTTGATGATCCACCCGAAAGTCTGGAGAGTCTCCAGCGCAACATTCAGGCTGAGTTGGCATGCCTCTTGAGAGGGTGCTTTGACAAGCAGATCGTCTAAGTAAGGGATCACCGAGTGTCCCTGAGAGTGCAAGATTGCTACCACTGCCGCCATGACCTTGGTGAAAACCCGTGGGGCTGTCGCCAGACCAAATGGCAGAGCTACGAATTGTAGATGGTCGTCTCCTATCACGAAACGTAGAAAACGTTGGTGCTCTGTAGCAATCGGCACGTGGAGATAAGCATCTTTGATGTCTATTGATGCAAGGAAATCTCCTTGAGACATTGAGGCAATGACGGAGCGGAGGGATTCCATCCGGAACCGCCTGGCGTTCACATGCTTGTTGAGCAGTTTTAGGTCCAGAACAGGACGGAATGAGCCGTCCTTTTTTGGCACCACAAAGAGATTGGAGTAAAAACCTTGCCCTTGTTCCTGAAGAGGAACAGGGATCACCACTCCTTCTGCTCTTAGAGAGCCCACCGCCTGCAGAAGGGCATCTGCTCGGTCGGGATGTGGGGAAGTTCTGAAGAACCGAGGCGGAGGACGAGAACTGAACTCTATCCTGTACCCGTGAGACAAAATGTCTGTTACCCACCGGTCCTTGACCTGTGGCAGCCAAATGTCGCAAAAGCGGGAGAGCCTGCCACCGACCGAGGATGCGGAGAGAGGAGGCCGAAAGTCATGAGGCAGCCGGCTTGGAAGCGGTTCCTCCGGTTGCTTTCTTGGGGCGTGAGTGAGCCCGCCAGGCATCTGAGCTCCTTTGCTCCTTCTGAGTCCCTTTGGACGAGGAGAATTGGGGCTTGCCTGAGCCTCGAAAGGACCGAAACCTCGACTGCCACTTCCTCTGTTGAGGTTTGCTTGATCTGGGCTGGGGTAAGGAGGAGTCCTTACCCTTGGACTGTTTAATGATTTCAGCCAATTGCTCACCAAACAGTCTGTCTCCAGATAGCGGCAAGCTGGTTAAACATTTCTTGGAAGCAGAATCTGCTTTCCATTCCTTTAACCACAGGGCTCTGCGCAAAACCACCGAGTTGGCGGACGCCATTGAGGTACGGCTTGTAGAGTCCAGTACCGCATTGATAGCGTATGTCGGAAACGCAGACATTTGCGTAGTTAAGGACGCCACTCGCGGCACTGCTGGACGTATGATAGAGTCCACCTGTGCCAGACCAGCGGAAATAGCTTGGAGTGCCCACACGGCCGCGAATGCTGGAGCAAACGACGCGCCGATAGCTTCATAGACAGATTTCAACCACAGGTCCATCTGTCTGTCATTGGCATCTTTAAGTGAAGCCCCATCCTCCACTGCAACTATAGATCTAGCCGCAAGCCTGGATATTGGGGGATCCACCTTTGGACACTGGGTCCAGCGTTTGACCACGTCAGGGGGAAAGGGATAACGTGTATCCTTAAGACGTTTGGAGAAACGCTTGTCTGGATAAGCATTATGTTTCTGGACTGATTCTCTGAAGTCAGAGTGGTCCAGAAAAGAACTCAATTTACGCTTGGGATACCGAAAATGGAACTTCTCCTGCTGTGCAGCTGCCTCCTCTGCTGAAGGGGCTGGTGGAGAAATATCCAACAGTCTATTGATGGCCGCTATAAGGTCATTTACCATTGCGTCACCATCAGGGGTATCTAGATTGAGAGCGGTGTCAGGATTAGACTCCTGATCACCCACCTCTGTCTCCTCACACAGAGACTCTTCTCGTTGAGACCCTGACCAGTGTGATGACGTCGAGGGTCTTTCCCAGCGAGCCCGCTTAGGCTGCCTGGGACTGTCATCCGAGTCAGAGTCTCAAGCCTGTGATGCCTGGGACCCCCTTGAAGTACGGATTAGTTCCAGCTGAGGGGGACCGGGGAGCATAGACACAGCAGTGTCCATGGTCTGAGTAACTGGCCTGGACTGCAAGGTCTCCAGGATTTTTGTCATAGTCACAGACATCTTATCAGCAAAAATTGCAAATTCTGTCCCCGTCACCGGGGCAGGGTTCACAGGCGTCTCTGCCTGGGCCACTACTACCATAGACTCTGGCTGACGAAGTGGCACAGGGATTGAACATTGCACACAATGGGGGTCATTGGAGCCTGCCGGTAGATTAGCCCCACATGCGACACAAGCAGTGCATACCGCCTGTGCCTTGGCACCCTTGCGTTTTGCGGATGACATGTTGTTGTCTCCTCAGAGCAATATAGGGTATAAGCCAAGAAGCGACCGTCCAGTGCAATATAAATATATATGGTACAGGGAAAAAAAGTGCACCAAATAACACTGTGGCACTAGTGGGGCCAGCACATATGTGCAGCTTACCGCCCGCAGAAACGCGGGTGTGTGGTCGCCAGAGTCCCTTGTCTGGGTCCCCCAGAGCCTGTGTCCGTTCTCCAGCCAGACTGCATGCAGGAATGGCTGCCGGCGTCCTGTGGAGAGGGGCGGGCCCTGGGCGTGTTCAGATCAAGAGCGGGAAACTTGCGTCCCCACTGTGCCCAGTGAGAGGGCTGGAGTATGTAAATAAGACTCCAGCCCTCGGCGCTGACTATAGAACAGCGTCTCTCCCTTTCCCCGATTGACAGGGTGGGGGCGGGAACGAAGCGGAGCTAGGCCGCAAAAGCCGGGGACTAGATTTATGAGCGCTGCCGCCGTAAAAGCGCGGTCAGCGCGAGTCCCCGGCGCACTACAAGTCCCAGCCGCGCCGCCGCTCCCGGAGCGGCCGGCGCGGTAGTTCCCAACAAATAAAGTCACTCAGCTAAGCTGCAGTGACTCTAACCCCAGCGCGCAGCGCTACTGTCCCCGGCGCACTAGCACACCCAGCAAGTCTGGAGTGTGCGTGGCCTGTCTGTGCGGGGACACAGAGTACCTGAATGTTGCAGGGCCTTGTCCCTGACTGTACTCAGCTCCTCCAGCAGGGTCTCTGGGTCTGTGGATGGAGCCCGGCCTCAGGGTTTGGGGGCCGGTAAGATCCCACTTCCACAGAGCCCCTCAGGGGGATGGGGAAGGAAAGCAGCATGTGGGCTCCAGCCTCCGTACCCGCAATGGGTACCTCAACCTTTACAAACCGCAAGTGGGGTGAGAAGGGAGCATGCTGGGGACCCTATATGGGCCCTCTTTTCTTCCATCCGATATAGTCAGCAGCTACTGCTGACTAAACAGTGGAGCTATGCGTGGATGTCTGACCTCCTTCGCACAAAGCTTGAAAAACTGAGCATCCCGTGATCCCACGGGGGGTGTATAGCCAGAAGGGGAGGGGCCTTACACTTTTTAGTGTAATGCTTTGTGTGGCCTCCGGAGGCAGTAGCTATACACCCAATCGTCTGGGTCTCCCAATGGAGCGCCGAAGAAAAGGGAATTTTGTTTACTTACCGTAAATTCCTTTTCTTCTAGCTCCTATTGGGAGACCCAGACAATTGGGGTGTACAGCTTCTGCCTCTGGAGGCCACACAAAGTATTACACTTTAAAAAGTGTAACCCCTCCCCTCTGCCTATACACCCTCCCGTGGATCACGGGCTCCTCAGTTTTGGTGCAAACGCAGGAAGGAGAAAACTTATAAATTGGTCTAGGGTAAATTCAATCCGAAGGATGTTCGGAGAACTGAAACCATGAACCAAAAGAACAATTCAACATCAACAACATGTGTACACAAAAGAACAACCAGCCCGAAGGGCACAGGGGCGGGTGCTGGGTCTCCCAATAGGAGCTAGAAGAAAAGGAATTTACGGTAAGTAAACAAAATTCCCTTCTTTGTCGCTCCATTGGGAGACCCAGACAATTGGGACGTCCAAGAGCAGTCCCTGGGTGGGTAAAAGAATACCTCGATAAAAAGCCGAAAACGGCCCCCTCTTACAGGTGGGCAACCGCCGCCTGAAGGACTCGCCTACCTAGACTGGCGTCTGCCGAAGCATAGGTATGCACTTGATAGTGTTTCGTGAAAGTGTGCAGACTAGACCACGTAGCTGCCTGACACACCTGCTGAGCCGTAGCCCGGTGCCGCAATGCCCAAGACGCACCAACGGCTCTGGTAGAATGAGCTTTCAGCCCTGAAGGGAGCGGAAGCCCGGAAGAACGGTAGGCCTCGAGAATTGGTTCCTTGATCCAACGAGCCAAGGTTGACTTGGAGGCCTGAGAGCCCTTACGCTGGCCAGCGACAAGGACAAAGAGCGCATCTGAACGGCGCAGGGGCGCCGTGCGAGACACGTAGAACCGGAGTGCTCTCACTAGATCCAAAGAGTGCAAATCCTTTTCACACTGGTGAATTGGATTAGGGCAAAAGGAAGGCAAGGAGATATCCTGATTGAGATGAAAAGGGGATACCACCTTAGGGAGAAATACCGGGACAGGACGCAGAACCACCTTATCCTGGTGAAAAACCAGGAAGGGGGCTTTGCATGACAGCGCTGCAAGCTCAGACACTCTCCGAAGTGATGTGACTGCCACCAGGAAGGCCACCTTCTGAGAAAGACGGGAGAGAGAGACATCCCGCAGCGGCTCAAAAGGCGGCTTTTGAAGAGCCGTCAGAACCCTGTTAAGATCCCAGGGTTCCAGCGGACGTTTGTAAGGTGGGACCATGTGGCAAACCCCCTGCAGGAACGTGCGGACCTGCGGAAGCCTGGCTACACGCTTTTGAAAAAACACGGAGAGCGCCGATACTTGGCCCTTGAGAGAGCCGAGGGACAAACCCTTGTCCATTCCAGATTGAAGGAATGAAAGAAAAGTGGGTAAGGCAAACGGCCATGGAGGAAAACCGTTATTAGCGCACCAGGATAGGAAGATTTGCCAAGACCTGTAATAGATCTTGGCGGACGTTGGCTTCCTGGCCTGTCTCATGGTGGCAATGACATCCTGAGATAATCCTGAAGACGCTAGGAGCCAGGACTCAATGGCCACACAGTCAGGTTGAGGGCCACAGAATTCAGATGGAAAAACGGGCCTTGTGACAGCAAGTCTGGGCGGTCTGGAAGTGCCCACGGTTGACCCACAGTAAGATGCCACAGATCCGGATACCACGACTGCCTCGGCCAGTCTGGAGCGACGAGAATGGCGCGACGGCAGTCGGACCTGATCTTGCGTAGTACTCTGGGCAGCATCGCCAGAGGGGGAAACACATAAGGCAGTCGAAACTGCGACCAATCCTGGACTAACGCGTCCGCCGCCAGAGCTCTGATCCTGAGACCGTGCCATGAAGGCCGGGACCTTGTTGTTGTGCCGTGACGCCATGAGATCGACGTCCGGCGTTCCCCAGCGGCGACAGATCTCTCGAAACACGTCTGGGTGCAGAGACCATTCCCCCGCGTCCATGCCCTGACGACTGAGAAAATCTGCTTCCCAGTTTTCTACGCCCGGGATGTGAACTGCGGAGATGGTGGAGGCTGTGGCTTCCACCCACTGCAGAATCCGTCGGACTTCCTGGAAGGCTTGAAGACTGCGAGTGCCGCCTTGGTGGTTGATGTAGGCGACGGCAGTGGCGTTGTCCGACTGGATACGGATCTGCCTGCCCTCCAGCCACCGATTGAAAGCCAATAGGGCTAGATACACTGCCCTTATCTCCAGGATATTGATCTGAAGGGATGATTCTATCGGAGTCCAGGTTCCTTGAGCCCTGTGGTGGAGAAAAACCGCTCCCCAACCTGACAGGCTCGCGTCCGTGGTGACCACAGCCCAGGTTGGGGGTAGGAAGGATTTTCCCCGCGACAGAAGTGGGTAGGAGCCATCACTGAAGTGATGTTTTGGTTGCAAGGGAAAGAGACGTTCTTGTCGAGGGAAGCCGCACTCTTGTCCCATTTGCGGAGAATGTCCCACTGGAGTGGCCGTAGATGGAATTGCGCGAACGGGACTGCCTCTATAGCTGCCACCATCTTCCCCAGGAAGTGCATGAGGCGCCTTAACGGGTGTGACTGACTCCGAAGAAGTGATTGCACCCCTGCCTGCAGAGAAAGCAGTTTGTCGCTCGGTAGCTTGACTAACGCTTGCTGGGTATGAAACTCCATCCCTAGGTAAGTCAGTGATTGGGTCGGTGTCAACTTGGATTTCGGGAAGATTATGATCCACCCGAACTGCTGGAGAGTCGCCAGAGCGCCGGTTAGATTTTGTTGACACGCCACCCGAGAAGGGGCCCTGACTAGGAGATCGTCCAAGTAGGGAATCACCGAGTGGCCTTGAGAGTGCAGGACCGCCACGACGGATGCCATGACTTTGGTGAAAACCCGTGGGGCTGTCGCCAGGCCGAAAGGCAATGCCACGAACTGAAGGTGTTCGTCCCCGATGGCGAAACGCAGGAAACGATGTTCGGGTGCGATCGGTACATGGAGATAAGCATCCTTGATGTCGATCGATGCTAGGAAGTCTCCTTGTGACATCGAGGCGATGACCGAGCGGAGAGATTCTATCCGAAAGAGTCTGGTTCTCACATGTCTGTTGAGTAGCTTGAGGTCCAGAACGGGACGGAATGACCCGTCCTTTTTTTGGCACCACGAACAAGTTGGAGTAAAATCCGCGACCACGTTCCTGAAGGGGAACGGGGATCACAACTCCTATCTTTAGAGCGTCCACCGCCTGAAAAAGTGCGTCGGCCTGAGCGGGGGGCAGAGAGGTTCTGAAGAAACGAGCCGCAGGACGAGAGCTGAACTCTATCCTGTAACCATGAGACAGAATGTCTCACCCATCGGTCTTGAACATGTGGCCACCAGGCGTCGCCAAAGCGGGAGAGCCTGCCACCGACCGAGGATGCGGCTAGGGGAGGCCGAGAGTCATGAGGAGGCCGTCTTGGAGGCAGTGCCTCCTGCGGCCTTTTGGGGGCGTGACTTGGACCGCCACGCATAGGAGTTCCTCTGGCCTTTCTCCGGCCTGTTGGACGAAGAGGATTGGGGCTTGGCGGAGGGACGAAAGGACCGAAACCTCGATTGGATTTTTCTCTGCTGAGGTCTCTTAGGTGTGGACTGTGGTAAGGAGGAGTCCTTTCCCTTGGATTCCTTAATAATCTCATCCAATCGTTCCCCAAACAAACGGTCGCCAGAAAAGGGCAAACCGGTTAAGAACCTCTTGGAAGCAGAGTCTGCTTTCCATTCGCGCAGCCACATGGCCCTGCGGACTGCCACGAAGTTAGCAGAGGCTACCGCCGTACGGCTAGTAGAGTCCAGGACGGCGTTCATGGCGTAGGACGAAAAGGCTGACGCCTGAGAGGTCAAAGACGAAACATGCGGAGCAGAATTCCGTGTGACAGCATTAATCTCAGTCAGACAAGCCGAGATTGCTTGGAGAGCCCACACGGCTGCAAAGGCCGGGGCGAAAGACGCGCCCGTGGCCTCATAGATGGACTTCACCAAGAGCTCTGTCTGTCAGTGGCATCCTTCAGGGATGCGCCATCTGCAACAGACACAACGGACCTAGCAGCCAATCTGGAGACTGGAGGATCCACCTTGGGACAGTGAGCCCAACCCTTAACGACTTCAGATGGAAAGGGGTAACGCGTGTCAGTGTGACGTTTAGCAAAGCGCTTGTCCAGGACCGCTCTGGGCTTCAGCATCCCTGAAGTTAGAGTGATCAAAAAACGTATTGCACGTACGTTTGGGGAACCGAAACTGGTGTTTCTCCTGCTGAGACGCCGACTCCTACAGGAGGAGGCGGGGGTGAGAGATCCAACACCTGGTTGATGGACGAGATAAGATCATTTACTAAGGCGTCCCCCTCAGGTGTATCAAGGATAAGGGCGAAGTCAGGGTCAGAGCCCTGAGCTCCCACGTCCGCCTCGTCTTCCAGAGAGTCCTCAAGCTGGGATCCCGAGCAGCGTGAGGAAGTCGGGGAAGAGTCCCAGCGAGACCGCTTAGCCGGTCTGGGACTGCGGTCCGGGCAGGAGTCCTCCGCCTGAGACCTAGGGGCCAACCGGGGAGCGCGCTGCGGCGCGGACCGAGAGGGGCCTGGAGGAGACTAGCTAACAGGGGCCGGGGCCTGTGGAAGGTCCGGTCTGGACTGCAATGCCTCAAGGAGTTTAGAAGACCATTTGTCCATAGACAGTGCAATGGATTGAGAAAGTGACAGAGAGTTTCTCAGCAAAAGAGGCCAACACCGGTGACTCTGTCCCTGCAGCCTGCTCAGGGGGAGCAGGGGGGTCTACATGAGCCGAGGGGCCCACCAGTGCCCGAGGCTCCGGCTGAGCAAGCGAGGCAGGAGTCGAGCATTGCTCACAGTGAGGGTAGGTGGAACCCGCAGGCAACATAGCCCCACAAGAGGTACAGGCCGCGAAAAAAAAACCTGTGCCTTAGTAGCTTTGCTCCTTGTGGACGACATGCTGTTGTCTCCTAGGAGAATGACCACTGAGGGTATATGGGAAAAGGGTATACAGCCTGACCGAACAGATATAGATATAGATATAGAGATATATATATATATATATATATTAATTATATATATATATATATATATATATATATATATATATATATATATATATATATATATATATATATATATATATATATATATATATATATATATATATATATATATATATATATATATATATATATATATATATATATATATATATATATATATATATATATATATATATATTTATTTATTATCTATTATATCTCTCTATCTCTCTCTCTATATATCTATTCCGGCACCCTAGGGGGACCAGCACCGGGTGACCGGTGTGGCTTACCGACCGCTAACGAGCGGAGTGTGTCCTCCAGATTCCCTGCCGTGGATCCCCCGGAGCTGCAGAGCTGTTCACTGAGAAGCATCCACCGGCAGAATGCCAGAAAATGGCCGCCGGAGCTCTCAGGGGAGGAGTGGGGCCGAGGGCGGCGCCAGCAAAGAGCGGGAATCTGGGGTCCCCACAGTGGTCAGTGAGGGGGGAGGAAGACATGCAGGATGCTCCAGCCCTCACATCCGACGTCATGTCGGTAATCCCGCCCTTACCCCTGACAGGCAGGCCCGGGGGCGGGATTTTCGCAACTAGGCCGCGGTGAAGCCGGGGACTAAATTTGAGGCCGCGCCCGACAAGCACGCACGGTCGGCGCGGAAGTCCACCGGCCTCCTCAATTTCAACTACCGCGGCTTCCGGGAAGAAGGTGCGCTCCCTGCACAGTCCCCTATGGGGACACAGAGTACCTTTAAGTTGCAGGGCCCGGTCCCTGAGGTTGAAGAGGCTCCGGTCCGGCAGGTTCTACCAGGGGCTGCGGATGGAGCACTGTCCCAGCAAATGGATGACCGCTCAGGATCCCACTTCTCCCAGAGCCGCATGAGGGATGGTGAAGGAGACGGCATGTGGCTCCAGCCTCCGTACCCGCAATGGGTACCTCAACCTTAACAACACCGCCGACATAGTGGGGTGAGAAGGGAACATGCCGGGGGCCCCGTGGGGGTCCTCTTTTCTTCCAACTGACATAACTAAGTATGAGAATGCATGAGTGGATGTGTGCCTCCTTCCACACAAAGCATAAAACTGAGGAGCCCGTGATCCACGGGAGGGTGTATAGGCAGAGGGGAGGGGTTACACTTTTTAAAGTGTAATACTTTGTGTGGCCTCCAGAGGCAGAAGCTATACACCCCAATTGTCTGGGTCTCCCAATGGAGCGACAAAGAAATGTAATTAGTTTTCTTCACTGCCCAATAGTATAACATTTTGTGACACCTGCACCCCTGGATGAATTCAGGGGTGCAATTTGTAAACTGAGGTCACTTGTGGGGGGCTTCTGCTGTTTTGGCACCTCAGGGGCTCTGTTAATGTGACATCGCACCTGCAAAGCATTCCAACTAAATCTGCACTATATTATGTTGCTCCTTCCCTTCTTCACTTTGCCTCAAAAGTAGTTTCTGACCACATATGGGGTATTTGTGTACTCAGGAGAAATTGTGTAATACATTTTGTGGTCCACTTTTTCCCGTTACCCTTTTAAAAATTAAAAATGGGCCTTCAGCATAATTTTTGTTTAAAAAAAAAAAAAAAACAAAACCCAACTTAAGATTTCTTTGTCGCTCCATT
The DNA here is from genome assembly GCF_048569485.1 of Anomaloglossus baeobatrachus. Classification (NCBI taxonomy): domain Eukaryota; kingdom Metazoa; phylum Chordata; class Amphibia; order Anura; family Aromobatidae; genus Anomaloglossus; species Anomaloglossus baeobatrachus. Next base: position 26,806,175 of record NC_134355.1, read on the forward strand.
GGGAGACCCAGACAATTGGGTGTATAGCTTCTGCCTCCGGAGGCCACACAAAGTATTACACTTTAAAAAGTGTAACCCCTCCCCTCTGCCTATACACCCTCCCGTGGATCACGGGCTCCTCAGTTTTATGCTTTGTGTGGAAGGAGGCACACATCCACTCATGTATTCTCATATTAGTTATGTCGGTTGGAAGAAAAGAGGGCCCCCACGGGGCCCCCGGCATGTTCCCTTCTCACCCCACTACGTCGGCGGTGTTGTTAAGGTTGAGGTACCCATTGCGGGTACAAAGGCCGGAGCCTCATGCCGTCTCCTTCACCATCCCTTAGCGGCTCTGGGAGAAGTGGGATCCTGAGCGGTCATCCATTTACTGGGACTGTGCTCCCTCCGCAGCCCCTGTGGGAATCTGCCGGACCGGAGTCTATTCAACCTCAGGGACCGGGCCCTGCAACTCAAAAGGTACTCTGTGTCCCCATTGGGGACTGTGCAGGGAGTGCACCTTCTTCCCGGACGCTGCGGCAGCTGCTGAATTGAGAAGGCCGGCGGACTTCCGCGCCGACCGTGCCTGCTTGTCGGGCGCGGTCTCAAATTTAGTCCCCGGCTTCATTGCGGCCTAGTCGCAAAAATCCCGCCCCCGGGCCTGCCTGTCAGGGGTAAGGGCGGGACTGCCGACTTGACGTCGGACGTGAGGGCTGGAGCATCCTGCATGTTTCCTCCCCCCTCACTGATCACTGTGGGGACCCCAGATTCCCGCACTTTCCTGGCGCCGCCCACGGCTCCACTCCTCCCCTGAGAGCTCCGGCAGCCATTTTTTGGCATTCTGCCGGTGGAGGATTCTCAGTGAACAGCTCTGCAGCTCCGGGGGACCTAAGGCAGGGAATCTGGAGGACACACACTCCGCTTGTTAGCGGTCGGTAAGCCACACCGGTCACCCAGTGCTGGTCCCCCTAGGGTGCCGGAATAGATACGTATTTATATTATATTATATTATATTATATTATATTATATTATATTATATTATATATATATATATATATATATATATATATATATATATATATATATATATATATATATATATATATATATATATATATATATATATATATATATATATATATATATATATATATATATATATATATTATATTTGTTCGGTCGGGCTGTATACCCTTTTTTGCCCATATACCCTCAGTGATCATTCTCCTAGGAGACAGCAGCATGTCGTCCACAAGGAGCAAAGCTGTTAAGGCACAGGGTTTTTTTGCGGCCTGTACCTCTTGTGGGGCTATGTTACCTGCGGGTTCCACCTACCCTCACTGTGAGCAATGCTCGACCCCTGTTTCGCTTGCTCAGCCGGAGCCTCGGTCACTAGTGGGCCCCTCGGCTCATGTAGACCCCCCTGCTCCCCCTGTCCAGGCGGCAGGGACAGAGTTTGCCGTCTTTGCTGAGAAACTCTCTGAGTCACTTTCACAATCCATGGCTCAGTCTATGGACAAATGGTCTGCCAAGCTGCTAGACGCCTTGCAGTCCAGACCGGTCCTTACACAGGCCCCGGCCCCTGTTGGATCGTCGCCTCCAGGCCCCTCTCGGTCCGCGCCGCAGCGCGCTCCCAGGTTGGGCCCTAGGTCTCACGTGGGAGGACTCCTGCCCGGACCACAGTCCTAGACAGGCTAAGCGGGCTCGCTGGGAATCTTCCCCGACTTCTTCACGCTGCTCGGGTTCCCAGCTTGAGGACTCTCTGGAGGACGAGGCGGACGTCGCAGCTCAGGGCTCTGACCCTGACGTCGCCCTTAACCTTGATACACCTGAAGGGGACGCCTTAGTGAATGATCTTATCTCGTCCATCAACCAGGTGTTGGATCTCTCTCCCCCGCCTCCTACTGTAGAGGAGTCGGCGTCTCAGCAGGAGAAACACCAGTTTCGGTTCCCCAAACGTACACGTAGTGCGTTTTTCGATCACTAACTTCAGAGACGCTGTCCAGAAGCCCAGAGCGATTCCGGACAAGCGCTTTACTAAGCGCCACACGCGTTACCCCTTCCCCTCTGATGTCGTTAAGGGTTGGGCTCAATGTCCCAAGGTGGATCCTCCAGTCTCTAGATTGGCGGCTAGATCTGTGGTATCGGTTGCAGATGGCTCATCGCTAAAGGATGCCACTGACAGGCAGATAGAGCTCCTGGTGAAGTCCATCTATGAGGCCACGGGCGCGTCTTTTGCCCCGGCCTTTGCAGCCGTGTGGGCACTGCAAGCTATCTCAGCTTGTCTGGCTGAGATTAATGCTGTCACACGTAATTCTGCTCCGCAAGTTGCGTCTTTGACTTCTCAAGCGTCAGCTTTTTCTTCCTACGCCATGAACGCAGTCCTAGACTCTGCTAGCCGTACAGCTGTGGCATCCGCTAACTCTGTGGCAGTCCGCAGGGCCATGTGGCTGCGCGAATGGAAGGCAGACTCTGCCTCCAAGAGGTTCTTAACCGGTTTGCCGTTTTCTGGCGACCGCTTGTTTGGCGAACGATTGGATGAGATTATTAAAGAATCCAAGGGAAAGGACTCCTCCTTACCCCAATCCAAACCTAAGAGACCTAAGCAACGGAAAATACAATCGAGGTTTCGGTCCTTTCGTCCCTCCGCCAAGCCCCAATCCTCTTCGTCCAGCAGGCCGGAGAAAGGCCAGAGGAACTCCTATGCGTGGCGGTCCAAGTCACGCCCCCAAAAGGCCGCAGGAGGCACTGCCTCCAAGGCGGCCTCCTCATGACTTTCGGCATCCACTAGCCGCATCCTCGGTCGGTGGCAGGCTCTCTCGCTTTGGCGACGCCTGGTGGCCACATGTTCAAGACCGATGGGTGAGAGACATTCTGTCTCACGGTTACAGGATAGAGTTCAGCCATCGTCCTGCGGCTCGTTTCTTCAGAACCTCTCTGCCCCCCGCTCAGGCCGACGCACTTTTTCAGGCAGTGGACGCTCTGAAGACAGAAGGAGTTGTGATCCCCGTTCCCCTTCAAGAACGTGGTCGCGGCTTTTACTCCAACTTGTTCGTGGTGCCAAAAAAGGACGGATCATTCCGTCCCGTTCTGGACCTCAAGCTACTCAACAGACATGTGAGAACCAGACGGTTTCGGATGGAATCTCTCCGCTCGGTCATCGCCTCGATGTCACAAGGAGACTTCCTAGCATTGATCGACATCAAGGATGCTTATCTCCACGTGCCGATCGCACCCGAACATCAACGCTTCTAGCGTTTCGCCATCGGGGACGAACACCTTCAGTTCGTGGCATTGCCTTTCGGCCTGGCGACAGCCCCACGGGTTTTCACCAAAGTCATAGCATCCGTTGTGGCGGTCCTACACTCTCAGGGCCACTCGGTGATTCCCTACTTAGACGATCTCCTAGTCAGGGCCCCTTCTCGGGTGGCGTGTCAACACAGCCTTACCGTCGCTCTGGCGACTCTCCAGCGGTTCGGGTGGATCATCAACTTCCCGAAATCCAAGTTGACACCGACCCAATCACTGACTTACCTCGGGATGGAGTTTCATACACAGTCAGCGGTAGTCAAGCTACCGCGGGACAAACAGCTCTCTCTGCAGGCAGGGGTGCAATCACTTCTTCGGAGTCAGTCACACCCCTTAAGGCGCCTCATGCACTTCCTGGTGAAGATGGTGGCAGCGATGGAGGCAGTGTCGTTCGCGCAATTCCATCTGCGGCCACTCCAATGGGACATTCTCCGCAAATGGGACAGGAGGTCGGCTTCCCTCGACAGGAACGTCTCTCTTTCCCTTGCAACCAAGACGTCACTTCAGTGGTGGCTCCTTCCCAATTCTCTATCGCAGGGAAAATCCTTCCTACCCCCAACCTGGGCTGTGGTCACCACGGACGCGAGCCTGTCAGGGTGGGGAGCGGTTTTTCTCCACAACAGGGCTCAGGGAACCTGGACTCCGATAGAGTCTTCCCTTCAGATCAATGTTCTGGAGATAAGGGCAGTGTATCTAGCCCTATTGGCTTTCCATCGGTGGCTGGAGGGCAGGCAGATCCGTATCCAGTCGGACAACGCCACTGCCGTCGCATACATCAACCACCAAGGCGGCACTCGCAGTCGTCAAGCCTTCCAGGAAGTCCGGCGGATTCTGCAGTGGGTGGAAGCCACAGCCTCCACCATCTCCGCAGTTCACATCCCGGGCGTAGAAAACTGGGAAGCAGATTTTCTCAGTCGTCAGGGCATGGATGCGGGGGAATGGTCTCTGCACCCAGAAGTGTTTCGAGAGATCTGTCGCCGCTGGGGAACGCCGGACGTCGATCTCATGGCGTCACGGCACAACAACAAAGTCCCGGCATTCATGGCATGGTCTCAGGATCACAGAGCTCTGGCGGCGGACGCGTTGGTTCAGGATTGGTCGCAGTTTCGACTGCCTTATGTGTTTCCTCCTCTGGCGATGCTGCCCAGAGTGTTACGCAAGATCAGGTCCGACTGCCGTCGCGCCATTCTCGTCGCTCCAGACTGGCCGAGGCGGTCGTGGTACCCGGATCTGTGGCATCTCACGGTGGGTCAACCGTGGGCGCTTCCAGACCGCCCAGACTTGCTGTCACAAGGCCCGTTTTTCCATCTGAATTCTGTGGCCCTCAACCTGACTGTGTGGCCATTGAGTCCTGGCTCCTAGCGTCTTCAGGGTTATCTCAGGATGTCATTGCCACCATGAGACAGGCCAGGAAGCCAACGTCCGCCAAGATCTATTACAGGTCTTGGCAAATCTTATCCTGGTGCTCTGATAACGGTTTTCCTCCATGGCCGTTTGCCTTACCCACTTTTCTTTCATTCCTTCAATCCGGAATGGACAAGGGTTTGTCACTCGGCTCTCTCAAGGGCCAAGTATCGGCGCTCTCCGTATTTTTTCAAAAGCGCCTAGCCAGGCTTCCGCAGGTCCGCACGTTCCTGCAGGGAGTTTGCCACATAGTCCCACCTTACAAGCGTCCGCTGGAACCCTGGGATCTTAACAGGGTGCTAACGGCTCTTCAGAAACCACCTTTCGAGCCGCTGCGGGATGTCTCTTTATCACGTCTTTCACAGAAGGTGGCCTTTCTAGTGGCAGTCACATCACTTCGGAGAGTGTCTGAGCTTGCAGCGCTGTCATGCAAAGCCCCCTTCCTGGTGTTTCACCAGGATAAGGTGGTTCTGCATCCGGTCCCGGATTTTCTCCCTAAGGTGGTGTCACGAACCACCGGGGGGGTCACTCAGAAATCCCCCGCGCTGGCTACCAGTACGTCACAATCGGGGGGTAACAAGTGGGGGTCACCCCTCCTTTATACCTCCCGACCGACAGACAGAGCACGTGACGCGCTCTCTAGCGCCCCTCTTATAGTCAGGCCAATTATGGAATTGCCCGACAATAAGCAAGGAGGCCGCTATACTACTTATGCCGATTATTGAAGGGTCCCCGGTGAGAGTAAGGTATATATTCCCCCGACCTCCGCGGGCGGAATATATAAAATCTCCCCGAATCTCACTGGCCTCCCCACAATAATCCTTGGCACAAACTCGCTGCCACCAACCGATTTACGGTAACTATTAGCCGAACACACAGACGTGGGATTCAAGATCGAGATAACAGAACAGCCCAAGATTAATTATATAATTTAATCAGCCTAAAGCACACTAGAAACTACAATATATACAATAGGGAATCTACAGAATATACATATGTCAGAGTACAGTTACAATCAAAGCATGGGTTACAAACAGGCATACACAGTTCCAGCAGTTACCTTGTTGCGTCTGGCCACAGGGGGGCGCTGTAGACCAGGTTTCCAGGAACTCCCTCACAGGTCTTTCCCAACCAGGCCCCCGAGCAAAAGAACACTGGAAAATGGCCGAAGTAGGGTTATCAACCTGGGCAATCCAGGTCCCCTCCTACCTTAGTGACCTCACAGGGAGCACTGCTCCACCCCTGGCTGGAGTTATGGACAAAATCCACAACATGGAATATGGGCCATAACTTTGCCTGGGAGCGTCGTAGGCGGACGCCAATGCTCTCATTGTGACAGTTATGAATTTAGCTACAGAACGAGAGGACTCATGACCTGTCTGCCAGTTCCCCATTGGGAAATGCCCCAGGCGTGATATCAGCCAATGTCCTGCTCCCATAAAAAGGGTGTGCCGGCATCGTCCGCATGCGGAGACACCATTTTTATGGTTGCCATATTTATCGGAAATATGGCTTGCGAGATATGAACCATTTTTTACTGGAGTCGTTCTGTCTGGCTATTTCCATAGCCTTGCTAATTAGATAGCAGCTCCTACTACAGGGTGACGGCAGGGAGTCATCCTGTGTCCATTGTTCCCACACCACCTCATCTGCATATCACAGGACATGGCCATGGAGGTGTAAGTGGAACACTGAGAACAAGAAGGGAGGGGGCACTGCCAGGGAGTGATGAGGGATTATGACTGGAGTCATAATTCATCTTCATATCCCGGGATTTGCCTCACACCTCCCCCCTTTTGAGGGCGCTAGGGGGCAGCACACTCCGGTGTTCCCCCGTGCGCCCGTCCGCGACCTCTCCTTGTCGGGACAGCCCGTCTGCGTTACCGTGGTCACGGCCCCTTTTGTGGCGAATGGTGAAGTTGTATTGCTGGAGCGCAAGGCTCCATCGCAACAATCGCCCATTCGTCCCAGAGACGGTGTGCAACCAGCTGAGGGGATTGTGGTCCGTCTCCACGATGAAGTGGCGCCCGTATAGATAGGGTTGCAGACGCTGCAGGGCCCACACTATGGCCAGGCACTCCTTCTCCATCGTGGAATAGGCAACTTCCCTTGGTAACAGCTTCCTGCTCAGGTACAAGACTGGGTGCTCTTGGCTCGCAGAGTCCACCTGGCTGAGCACCGCACCGAGGCCGAAGTCACTGGCGTCGGTCTGTACTACAAACGGCCGCGTGAAGTCGGCTGCCTGTAGCACGGGCGGGCTGGACAGGGCGTCCTTTAGGGCCCGGAAGGCTGTCTCGCAGTCCATTGTCCAATCGACTGCAGAGGGCAGCTTCTTCTTGGTGAGGTCCGTCAAGGGCTTTGCCAGGCTACTATAGCATGGAACAAACCTCCTATAGTACCCAGCGGTCCCCAAGAAGGACATCACCTGCTTCTTGGTCCTGGGGGTGGGCCAGGATGCGATGGCCTCCACTTTCTCAGGCTCGGGCTTCAGTGTTCTCCCGCCTACCCGGTGACCGAGGTACTGGACCTCGCTCATGGCCAGCTGACACTTTCCCGGCTTGATGGTCAAACCTGCCCGGTGGATCCGCCTGAGCACCTGTGCTAGATGCTCTAGGTGGTCCTCCCAGGTGGGACTGAAGACGGCAATGTCATCTAGGTACGCGGCCGCGTACCCTTCAAGTCCCTTGAGCAGGGTGTTGACCATCCGCTGGAAAGTGGCAGGGGCATTCCTCATCCCGAATGGCATCACCGTGGACTCGTACAGTCCAAATGGGGTAATAAAGGCAGAGCGTTCCCTGGCCTTGCGAGTCAGGGGGATCTGCCAATATCCCCGGCTCAGATCCATGATGGTCAGGTACTGAGCCCCGGCCAACTGATCGAGCAGGTCATCGATGCGTGGCATTGGGTACGCATCGGCGACCGTGACCGCATTGAGCCCCCTGTAGTCCACGCAGAACCGAGTGGTTCGGTCCTTCTTAGGGACGAGGACTACAGGCGAGGCCCAAGCGCTGTTGGATGCCTGGATCACCCCCAGCTTCAGCATCTCGTCAATCTCCTGGCGCATGTGTTGCTGCACCTCCAGGGAGACCCGATATGCTGAACGCCGGATCGGGGGATGATCCCCAGTGTCCACGTGATGGACAGCCAAGTCAGTCCTTCCGGGCTGGTTGGTAAACAACCCCCGGAAGGGGTGTAGGGTGGCCCACAGCTGGGACCGTTGGTCCTCCAAGAGCTGGTGGCCAACCTCCACATCCTCAATGGATCCGCCTGCCCTAACCTGGGCTAGCATATCCAAGAGGGTTTCCGCTTCTCCCTCCTCGGGCAGGTTGCACACGGGGAGCGCACATGCCTCCCGCTCATGATGTGCCTTCATCATGTTCACATGGAAGGGCTTCCGCCTTCCACGGGCAGGGTCCAGGGTGACCAGGTACGTTACAGGGTTGAGCTGCTGGTACACGAGGTATGGGCCTTCCCAGGCTGCCTGAAGCTTGTCCTGTGGTACGGGGACCAGTACCCACACCTTTTGACCCACTTGGTAGGTCCTCTCACAAGCGTTCTGGTCGTACCAACGCTTCTGATCGGCCTGGGCTTGAGCCATATTGTCGTGTACCAGTTGCGTCAAGGCCTGCATTTTGTCCCGGAAGCGCATGACATACTCGATAACCGACACTCCAGGGGTGGCCAAATCCCCTTCCCAAGCCTCTTTCACCAGAGCCAGGGGGCCCCGCACACGTCGCCCGTACAGGAGCTCAAACGGTGAGAATCCTGTTGAGGCCTGTGGAACCTCCCGGTAAGCAAATAACAGGTGTGGGAGATACCGCTCCCAGTCACGCCCATGGGAGTCGACCAACATCTTAAGCATCTGCTTTAAGGTGCCATTGAACCGCTCGCACAGGCCATTAGTCTGTGGATGGTACGGGCTGGCCACCAGATGTCGCACCTGGACTTGCTTACAGAGGGCCTCCATCAGCTGGGACATGAATTGGGTCCCCCGGTCAGTGAGCATTTCCTGGGGAAAACCCACTCGGGAGAAAATCTCCAGCAATGCGGTGGCCACCTTGTCAGCCCGAATGGACGACAAGGCCACTGCTTCTGGGTACCGGGTGGCATAGTCCACTACCGTCAGTATGAAGCGTTTCCCGGAGCTGCTGGGGATGGCCAGCGGGCCGACCAGATCCACAGCCACCCTCCTGAAAGGCTCATCGATGATTGGCAGAGATACTAGTGGGGCTTTGGGGTGTGGCCCCGCCTTCCCCACTCTCTGACAGGTTTCACACGAACGGCAGTAGGCAGCCACATCGGCCCCCATTTTTGGCCAGTAGAAATGCTGGTTTAACCTGGCCTTGGTCTTAGCGATCCCTAGGTGTCCGGCCATCGGAATCTCATGTGCGATCCGCAACAACTCCGTCCGGAACGGATAGGGTACCACCAACTGTCGGTCCCTGGGCCACGCCTCCGGTGAACCCTGCTGGACCGTGGCCCGGTACAGCCGTCCTTGGTCCCAGACCACTCGCTCCGGGTCCGAGTCCGAGGGAGGCTGTGCCGCCTGCTCCTTAAGAGCTTTCAGGCTGTCGTCAGCTTCTAACGCTGCCTGAAACCCCTGACTAGATGTGGCCAGAATCGACGAGACTGTCACATCTTCAGTCAGTACCCCGGGACCTGTGTCCTGGCCTCCACCTGACTCGGCTGCCACTTGGTCAGAAGGGAAGAGCTATCGGACCTCCGGGAGGCCCCTTGGCTTCCAGCACTCCCACTGCGGGTGACAGCGGCCACAGCCGCTGCGACCGTGGGTCGTGCCTGCTCCTCCTCCGTTCCTGACCAAGTCGCCGGTTCAGGCAGACCTACCTGGCTTCCTGACACCCCGGTTGTGGGGGAACCATGCACCGAGATCTTACCTGGGAGCACTTCCGCTCCTGGACCGGCCCCAATCTCACCTGCCTGTTCCCCTCCTGCAGCAACAGAACCCCGCTGTGAAATCTCTGGGGACCCCACATTTGCTGTGGTAGCCCCCACCCCACACACTGGTCCTCCCCCTGCAGCACCCTGCTCTCTGCTTATCCCTGCAGAGGGCAACAGATCCCAGCTCACAGGCTGGTTACTTGTAGAGGCATTGTCACACCTTTCTCTGACCCCCTCCCCTGTCACAGCTGCAGCTGAGTGTGTGTCTATGGTGTCTATGCAAGCAGAAATATCAGAGTTCACTCCCTCCTCCCTTACATCATTCATAGATAACACATTAACATTGTCAGGAGTCATGTCAGTACTGGCTGAAGGTTCAGCCCTCGGGGGGGCCCAAACTGGGAGGTTATCTGCCCCAAATCTGTCCCAAGTAGCACGTTTGCAGGGATCCGATCAGTTACCCCACCTCCCTCACCCCCCGCCCTGCGCCCCAGTCCACATAAATGTCAGCAACAGGCAGCGCCGGGTCAGTGCCTCCAATCCCGGAGACAGCGAGGGTTTTTCCAGGGATCAAGTCTTGGGGGGACACCATCTCAGGCCGCACCAGAGTCACCTCCGAGGCGCTGTCTCGCAGTCCTATGGTCACAGACCGGCCGACGGTGACAGGTTGGAAGCTGTCCAGGGACCTACCACCACCCCCACCCACACAATACACCTTGGGCGGCCCTTGGGACGGGGACGGAGCCGGGGCCTTGGGACGCTGAGGGCACATGGCCTTGAAGTGTCCAGGTAGGTTGCACTGGTGGCACCGTCTTGGTTCTGCCACGGGCCTGGAGAGGGGAGTTGAGGGGGACACCCCCTGCAGTCTAGGGGCAGGTGGGGCAGTCGCAGAATTCATCTTACCCCCTCTCCAGGTGCTGCTGGTGGCTGCTCTCCTGGCTTCAGGAGCCCGATTGTTGGTGTAGTCATCGGCCAGGGCAGCTGTAGCCGTGGACCCCTTTGGCTTCTGGTCTCGGATGAACTGGCGGAGATCCTCAGGGCAGTTCCACAAGAGTTGCTCCGTGATGAACAAGTCCAGGATCTCCGGTCCGGTGGAAAGCTGCAGGCCTTGGGTCCAGTGGTCGGCAGCTCGGGCAAGTGCCCGCCTGTGGTCAGCCCAGGAGTCCTTTGGTCCCTTCTGTAGGCTCCGGAACTTCTTGCGGTAGGACTCTGGAGTGAGGTTGTACTGTTGGATCAGGGCCCGCTTGATGGTGTCGTAGCCCTGATCTGCCTCAGAGCAGGCAAGTCCCCAAGGATATCAAGGGCCTTACCCCTTAAACGGGGGGTCAGGTATTTGGCCCACTGGTTCTTGTCCAGATGGTGCTGCAAGCAAGTCCGTTCAAAAGCAGTCAAGAAAGAGTCCAAGTCTCCATCCTTCTCCAGCACTGGGAAGTCCTCAACACGGACCTTTGGAAGTTTGGTGTCTTGAAGGTCACGTGTGGCTGATGAGGGCCGGAGCTGAGCTAGCTGCAGCTGGTAGTCACGCTCTGCCTGGCGCTCTTCACGCGCTGCCTGCCGCTCCGCAGCCTCAGCCTCACGCGCTGCTTGCCGCTCTGCCCTGCGCTCTGCCAGGAGTCCCTTGTAGCCCTCCTGGTCTCCAGCCTGGAGAAGGGGCCATAGCCATTTGAAGAAGGCTATCCGAGCCTCCCAGGCTCGGTGGAATGGCACGTGGTGATCTGCGGCCCGCTGCGGAGCCTGGTGATTCACTGTCCATTGCAGAGCGGAGGGCTGGCATCTGGCTCGTTGAGGACCCTTGGGTGAGCTGCTCCTCATCTTGTCCATAATTGCCAGCTTGTGCGCTGTCCTCTGCAGAACGGTTTTCTGGCGTCGAGCTCCTGGAGGACTCTGTGGGCAACCTCCTCATTACTGCCGACAGCACCGTCCTCCCTCTCTTCGGCTCCTGCTTTAGCATTGGCAGTTGCCTAGCTCTGCTCCTGGTGCCATCAGCCATTCTTGCAGACTTTTGGTCACTGACACAGAACTGACACCTGATGCCTCCACACACCTTACAGTATCTGCACTCTGACACTCTAGTGTTGAGCTAGTCTGAAGACCCCAGCAGCCACAGCTGCTGCAGGCAGTCTTTAGTGTCTGGGAGTATGGGTCTCACACTCACACACACTATTATCTCGATCCCACCGCTATGCCACCAATATGTCACGAACCACCGGGGGGGTCACTCAGAAATCCCCCGCGCTGGCTACCAGTACGTCACAATCGGGGGGTAACAAGTGGGGGTCACCCCCTCCTTTATACCTCCCGACCGACAGACAGAGCACGTGACGCGCTCTCTAGCGCCCCTCTTATAGTCAGGCCAATTATGGAATTGCCCGACAATAAGCAAGGAGGCCGCTATACTACTTATGCCGATTATTGAAGGGTCCCCGGTGAGAGTAAGGTATATATTCCCCCGACCTCCGCGGGCGGAATATATAAAATCTCCCCGAATCTCACTGGCCTCCCCACAATAATCCTTGGCACAAACTCGCTGCCACCAACCGATTTACGGTAACTATTAGCCGAACACACAGACGTGGGATTCAAGATCGAGATAACAGAACAGCCCAAGATTAATTATATAATTTAATCAGCCTAAAGCACACTAGAAACTACAATATATACAATAGGGAATCTACAGAATATACATATGTCAGAGTACAGTTACAATCAAAGCATGGGTTACAAACAGGCATACACAGTTCCAGCAGTTACCTTGTTGCGTCTGGCCACAGGGGGGCGCTGTAGACCAGGTTTCCAGGAACTCCCTCACAGGTCTTTCCCAACCAGGCCCCCGAGCAAAAGAACACTGGAAAATGGCCGAAGTAGGGTTATCAACCTGGGCAATCCAGGTCCCCTCCTACCTTAGTGACCTCACAGGGAGCACTGCTCCACCCCTGGCTGGAGTTATGGACAAAATCCACAACATGGAATATGGGCCATAACTTTGCCTGGGAGCGTCGTAGGCGGACGCCAATGCTCTCATTGTGACAGTTATGAATTTAGCTACAGAACGAGGGGACTCATGACCTGTCTGCCAGTTCCCCATTGGCTGATATCACGCCTGGGGCATTTCCCAATGTCCTGCTCCCATAAAAAGGGGTGTGCCGGCATCGTCCGCATGCGGAGACACCATTTTTATGGTTGCCATATTTATCGGAAATATGGCTTGCGAGATATGAACCATTTTTACTGGAGTCGTTCTGTCTGGCTATTTCCATAGCCTTGCTAATTAGATAGCAGCTCCTACTACAGGGTGACGGCAGGGAGTCATCCTGTGGTCCATTGTTCCCACACCACCTCATCTCCATATCACAGGACATGGCCATGGAGGTGTAAGTGGGAACACTGAGAACAAGAAGGGAGGGGGGCACTGCCAGGGAGTGATGAGGGATTATGACTGGAGTCATAATTCATCTTCATATCCCAGGATTTGCCTCACAGGTGGTATCTCCTTTTCATCTCAATCAGGATATTTCCTTGCCTTCATTTTGCCCTAATCCAATTCACCAATGTGAAAAGGATTTGCACTCTTTGGATCTGGTGAGAGCACTCCGACTCTACGTGTCTCGCACGGCGCCCCTGCGTCGTTCAGATGCGCTCTTTGTCCTTGTCGCTGGCCAGCGTAAGGGTTCGCAGGCTTCCAAGTCAACCTTGGCTCGGTGGATCAAGGAACAGATTCTCGAAGCCTACCGTTCTTCTGGGCTTCCGCTTCCTTCAGGGCTGAAAGCCCATTCTACCAGAGCCGTGGGTGCATCCTGGGCATTGCGGCACCGGGCGACGGCTCAGCAGGTGTGTCAGGCAGCTACGTGGTCTAGTCTGCACACTTTTTCACGAAACACTATCAAGTGCATACCAATGCTTCGGCAGACGCCAGTCTAGGTAGGCGAGTCCTTCAGGCGGCGGTTGCCCACCTGTAAGAGGGGGCCGTTTCGGCTCTTTTTATTGAGGTAT